>NW_026607697.1:0-124879 GCF_029499605.1 Hyla sarda | reverse complement strand
GCCCTTATCTGCAATCTAGGTGTTTCTGCGTGCTGCGCCGGCCCAAAGAGTGCCCGGCTGAAAACGACAACGCAGTCATGTCGGGTGCCACTGTCTGCACCAGCTCAGAAAGTTTTGAGCAGATATCTCCTTCCATTCGGCCGGAATTGCAAGAAGTTTGTGCATCTTCTATGTTCGTCGCGGTCAATGGCAAAAGGCGCTTATCTTCAATCTAGGTGTTTCTGCGTGCTGCGCCGGCCCAAAGAGTGCCCGGCGGAAAACGACAACGCAGGCATGTTGAGTGCCACTGTCTACACCTGCACAGAAAGTTTTGAGCAGATATCTCCTTCTATTCCGCCGGAATTGCAAGAAGTTTGTGCATCTTCTATGTTCGTCGCGGTCAATGGCAAAAGGCGCTTATCTTCAATCTAGGTGTTTCTGCGTGCTGCTCCGGCCCAAAGAGTGCTCGGCGGAAAACGACAACGCAGTCATGTCGGGTGCCACTGTCTACACCTGCACAGAAAGTTTTGAGCAGATATCTCCTTCCATTCGGCCGCCATTGCAAGAAGTTTGTGCATCTTCTATGTTCGTCGCGGTCAATGGCAAAAGGCGCTTATCTTCAATCTAGGTGTTTCTGCGTGCTGCGCCGGCCCAAAGAGTGCCCGGCGGAAAACGACAACGCAGGCATGTCGGGTGCCACTGTCTACACCTGCACAGAAAATTGTGAGCAGATATCTCCTTCCGTTCGGCCGGAATTGAAAGAAGTTTGTGCATCTTCAATGTTGGTCGCGGTCAATGACAAAAAGACGCTTATCTTCAATCTAGGTGTTTCTGCGTGCTGCTCCGGCCCAAAGAGTGCCCGGCTGAAAACGACAACGCAGGCATGTCGGGTGCCACTGTCTGCACCTGCACAGAATGTTTTGAGCAGATATCTTCTTTCGTTCGGCCGGAATTGCAAGACGTTTGTGCATCTTCAATATTGGTCACGGTCAATGTCAAAAAGCCCTTATCTGCAATCTAGGTGTTTCTGCGTGCTGCGCCGGCCCAAAGAGTGCCCGGCTGAAAACGACAACGCAGTCATGTCGGGTGCCACTGTCTGCACCAGCTCAGAAAGTTTTGAGCAGATATCTCCTTCCATTCGGCCGGAATTGCAAGAAGTTTGTGCATCTTCTATGTTCGTCGCGGTCAATGGCAAAAGGCGCTTATCTTCAATCTAGGTGTTTCTGCGTGCTGCGCCGGCCCAAAGAGTGCCCGGCGGAAAACGACAACGCAGGCATGTTGAGTGCCACTGTCTACACCTGCACAGAAAGTTTTGAGCAGATATCTCCTTCTATTCCGCCGGAATTGCAAGAAGTTTGTGCATCTTCTATGTTCGTCGCGGTCAATGGCAAAAGGCGCTTATCTTCAATCTAGGTGTTTCTGCGTGCTGCGCCGGCCCAAAGAGTGCCCGGCTGAAAACGACAACGCAGGCATGTCGGGTGCCACTGTCTGCACCTGCACAGAAAGTTGTGAGCAGATATCTCCTTCCGTTCGGCCGGAATTGAAATAAGTTTGTGCATCTTCAATGTTGGTCGCGGTCAATGACAAAAAGGCGCTTATCTTCAATCTAGGTGTTTCTGCGTGCTGCTCCGGCCCAAAGAGTGCCCGGCTGAAAACGACAACGCAGGCATGTCGGGTGCCACTGTCTGCACCTGCACAGAAAGTTTTGAGCAGATATCTTCTTTCGTTCGGCCGGAATTGCAAGACGTTTGTGCATCTTCAATATTGGTCACGATCAATGTCAAAAAGCCCTTATCTGCAATCTAGGTGTTTCTGCGTGCGGCGCCGGCCCAAAGAGTGCCCGGCTGAAAACGACAACGCAAGCATGTCGGGTGCCACTGTTTGCACCAGCTCAGAAAGTTTTGAGCAGATATCTCCTTCCATTCGGCCGGAATTGCAAGAAGTTTGTGCATCTTCTATGTTCGTCGCGGTCAATGGCAAAAGGCGCTTATCTTCAATATAGGTGTTTCTGCGTGCTGCTCCGGCCCAAAGAGTGCCCGGCGGAAAACGACAACGCAGGCATGTCGGGTGCCACTGTCTGCACCTGCACAGAAAGTTGTGAGCAGATATCTCCTTCCATTCGGCCGGAATTGCAAGACGTTTGTGCATCTTCAATATTGGTCACGGTCAATGTCAAAAAGCCCTTATCTGCAATCTAAGTGTTTCTGCGTGCTGCGCCGGCCCAAAGAGTGCCCGGCTGAAAACGACAACGCAGGCATGTCGGGTGCCACTGTCTGCACCAGCACAGAAAGTTTTGAGCAGATATCTCCTTCCATTCGGCCGGAATTGCAAGAAGTTTGTGCATCTTCTATGTTCGTCGCGGTCAATAGCAATAGGCGCTTATCTTCAATCTAGGTGTTTCTGCGTGCTGCGCAAGCCCAAAGAGTGCCCGGCGGAAAACGACAACGCAGGCATGTCGGGTGCCACTGTCTACACCTGCACAGAAAATTGTGAGCAGATATCTCCTTCCGTTCGGCCGGAATTGAAAGAAGTTTGTGCATCTTCAATGTTGGTCGCGGTCAATGACAAAAAGACGCTTATCTTCAATCTAGGTGTTTTTGCGTGCTGCTCCGGCCCAAAGAGTGCCCGGCTGAAAACGACAACGCAGGCATGTCGGGTGCCACTGTCTGCACCTGCACAGAATGTTTTGAGCAGATATCTTCTTTCGTTCGGCCGGAATTGCAAGACGTTTGTGCATCTTCAATATTGGTCACGGTCAATGTCAAAAAGCCCTTATCTGCAATTTAGGTGTTTCGGCGTGCTGCGCCGGCCCAAAGAGTGCCCGGCTGAAAACGACAACGCAGGCATGTCGGGTGCCACTGTCTGCACCTGGACAGAAAGTTTTGAGCAGATATCTCCTTCCATTCGGCCGGAATTGCAAGAAGTTTGTGCATCTTCTCTGTTCGTCGCGGTCAATGGCAAAAGGCGCTTATCTTCAATCTAGGTGTTTCTGCGTGCTGCTCCGGCCCAAAGAGTGCCCGGCGGAAAACGACAACGCAGGCATGTCGAGTTCCACTGTCTACACCTGCACAGAAAGTTTTGAGCAGATATCTCCTTCTATTCCGCCGGAATTGCAAGAAGTTTGTGCATCTTCTATGTTCGTCGCGGTCAATGGCAAAAGGCGCTTATCTTCAATCTAGGTGTTTCTGCGTGCTGCGCCGGCCCAAAGAGTGCCCGGCGGAAAACGACAACGCAGGCATGTCGGGTGCCACTGTCTGCACCTGCACAGTAAGTTGTGAGCAGATATCTCCTTCCATTCGGCCGGAATTGGAAGACGTTTGTGCATCTTCAATATTGGTCACGGTCAATGTCAAAAAGCCCTTATCTGGAATCTAGGTGTTTCTGCGTGCTGCGCCGGCCCAAAGAGTGCCCGGCTGAAAACGACAACGCAGGCATGTCGGGTGCCACTGTCTGCACCAGCTCAGAAAGTTTTGAGCAGATATCTCCTTCCATTCGGCCGGAATTGCAAGAAGTTTGTGCATCTTCTATGTTCGTCGCGGTCAATGGCAAAAGGCGCTTATCTTCAATATAGGTGTTTCTGCGTGCTGCTCCGGCCCAAAGAGTGCCCGGCGGAAAACGACAACGCAGGCATGTCGGGTGCCACTGTCTGCACCTGCACAGAAAGTTGTGAGCAGATATCTCCTTCCATTCGGCCGGAATTGCAAGACGTTTGTGCATCTTCAATATTGGTCACGGTCAATGTCAAAAAGCCCTTATCTGCAATCTAGGTGTTTCTGCGTGCTGCGCCGGCCCAAAGAGTGCCCGGCTGAAAACGACAACGCAGGCATGTCGGGTGCCACTGTCTGCACCAGCTCAGAAAGTTTTGAGCAGATATCTCCTTCCATTCGGCCGGAATTACAAGAAGTTTGTGCATCTTCTATGTTCGTCGCGGTCAATGGCAAAAGGCGCTTATCTTCAATGTAGGTGTTTCTGCGTGCTGCGCCGGCCCAAAGAGTGCCCGGCGGAAAACGACAACGCAGGCATGTCGGGTGCCACTGTCTGCAACTGCACAGAAAGTTGTGAGCAGATATCTCCTTCCATTCGGCCGGAATTGCAAGACGTTTGTGCATCTTCCATATTGGTCACAGTCAATGTCAAAAAGCCCTTATCTGCAATCTAGGTGTTTCTGCGTGCTGCGCCGGCCCAAAGAGTGCCCGGCTGAAAACGACAACGCAGGCATGTCGGGTGCCACTGTTTGCACCAGCTCAGAAAGTTTTGAGCAGATATCTCCTTCCATTCGGCCGGAATTGCAAGAAGTTTGTACATCTTCTATGTTCGTTGCGGTCAATGGCAAAAGGCGCTTATCTTCAATCTAGGTGTTTCTGCGTGCTGCTCCGGCCCAAAGAGTGCCCGGCGGAAAACGACAACGCAGGCATGTCGAGTGCCACTGTCTACACTTGCACAGAAAGTTTTGAGCAGATATCTCCTTCTATTCGGCCGGAATTGCAAGAAGTTTGTGCATCTTCTATGTTCGTCGCGGTCAATGGCAAAAGGCGCTTATCTTCAATCTAGGTGTTTCTGCGTGCTGCGCCGGCCCAAAGAGTGCCCGGCGGAAAACGACAACGCAGGCATGTCGGGTGCCACTGTCTGCACCTGCACAGAAAGTTTTGAGCAGATATCTTCTTTCGTTCGGCCGGAATTGCAAGACGTTTGTGCATCTTCAATATTGGTCACGATCAATGTCAAAAAGCCCTTATCTGCAATCTAGGTGTTTCTGCGTGCTGCGCCGGCCCAAAGAGTGCCCGGCTGAAAACGACAACGCAGGCATGTCGGGTGCCACTGTCTGCACCAGCTCAGAAAGTTTTGAGCAGATATCTCCTTCCATTCGGCCGGAATTGCAAGAAGTTTGTGCATCTTCTATGTTCGTCGCGGTCAATGGCAAAAGGCACTTATCTTCAATCTAGGTGTTTCTGCGTGCTGCGCCGGCCCAAAGAGTGCCCGGCGGAAAACGACAACGCAGGCATGTCGGGTGCCACTGTCTACACCTGCACAGAAAATTGTGAGCAGATATCTCCTTCCGTTCGGCCGGAATTGAAAGAAGTTTGTGCATCTTCAATGTTGGTCGCGGTCAATAACAAAAAGACGCTTATCTTCAATCTAGGTGTTTCTGCGTGCTGCTCCGGCCCAAAGAGTGCCCGGCTGAAAACGACAACGCAGGCATGTCGGGTGCCACTGTCTGCACCTGCACAGAATGTTTTGAGCAGATATCTTCTTTCGTTCGGCCGGAATTGCAAGACGTTTGTGCATCTTCAATATTGGTCACGGTCAATGTCAAAAAGCCCTTATCTGCAATCTAGGTGTTTCTGCGTGATGCGCCGGCCCAAAGAGTGCCCGGCTGAAAACGACAACGCAGTCATGTCGGGTGCCACTGTCTGCACCAGCTCAGAAAGTTTTGAGCAGATATCTCCTTCCATTCGGCCGGAATTGCAAGAAGTTTGTGCATCTTCTCTGTTCGTCGCGGTCAATGGCAAAAGGCGCTTATCTTCAATCTAGGTGTTTCTGCGTGCTGCTCCGGCCCAAAGAGTGCACGGCGGAAACCGAAAACGCAGGCATGTCGGGTGCCACTGTCTACACTTGCACAGAAAGTTTTGAGCAGATATCTCCTTCCATTCGGCCGGGATTGCAAGAAGTTTGTGCATCTTCTATGTTCGTCGCGGTCAATGGCAAAAGGCGCTTATCTTCAATCTAGGTGTTTCTGCGTGCTGCGCCGGCCCAAAGAGTTCCCGGCGGAAAACGACAACGCAGGCATGTCGAGTGCCACTGTCTACACCTGCACAGAAAGTTTTGAGCAGATATCTCCTTCTATTCCGCCGGAATTGGAAGAAGTTTGTGCATCTTCTATGTTCGTCGCGGTCAATGGCAAAAGGCGCTTATCTTCAATCTAGGTGTTTCTGCGTGCTGCGCCGGCCCAAAGAGTGCCTGGCGGAAAACGACAACGCAGACATGTCGGGTGCCACTGTCTGCACCTGCACAGAAAGTTGTGAGCAGATATCTCCTTCCGTTCGGCCGGAATTGAAATAAGTTTGTGCATCTTCAATGTTGGTCGCGGTCAATGACAAAAAGGCGCTTATCTTCAATCTAGGTGTTTCTGCGTGCTGCTCCGGCCCAAAGAGTGCCCGGCTGAAAACGACAACGCAGGCATGTCGGGTGCCACTGTCTGCACCTGCACAGAAAGTTTTGAGCAGATATCTTCTTTCGTTCGGCCGGAATTGCAAGACGTTTGTGCATCTTCAATATTGGTCACGGTCAATGTCAAAAAGCCCTTATCTGCAATCTAAGTGTTTCTGCGTGCTGCGCCGGCCCAAAGAGTGCCCGGCTGAAAACGACAACGCAGGCATGTCGGGTGCCACTGTCTGCACCAGCACAGAAAGTTTTGAGCAGATATCTCCTTCCATTCGGCCGGAATTGCAAGAAGTTTGTGCATCTTCTATGTTCGTCGCGGTCAATAGCAATAGGCGCTTATCTTCAATCTAGGTGTTTCTGCGTGCTGCGCAAGCCCAAAGAGTGCCCGGCGGAAAACGACAACGCAGGCATGTCGGGTGCAACTGTCTACACCTGCACAGAAAATTGTGAGCAGATATCTCCTTCCGTTCGGCCGGAATTGAAAGAAGTTTGTGCATCTTCAATGTTGGTCGCGGTCAATGACAAAAAGACGCTTATCTTCAATCTAGGTGTTTTTGCGTGCTGCTCCGGCCCAAAGAGTGCCCGGCTGAAAACGACAACGCAGGCATGTCGGGTGCCACTGTCTGCACCTGCACAGAATGTTTTGAGCAGATATCTTCTTTCGTTCGGCCGGAATTGCAAGACGTTTGTGCATCTTCAATATTGGTCACGGTCAATGTCAAAAAGCCCTTATCTGCAATTTAGGTGTTTCGGCGTGCTGCGCCGGCCCAAAGAGTGCCCGGCTGAAAACGACAACGCAGGCATGTCGGGTGCCACTGTCTGCACCTGGACAGAAAGTTTTGAGCAGATATCTCCTTCCATTCGGCCGGAATTGCAAGAAGTTTGTGCATCTTCTCTGTTCGTCGCGGTCAATGGCAAAAGGCGCTTATCTTCAATCTAGGTGTTTCTGCGTGCTGCTCCGGCCCAAAGAGTGCCCGGCGGAAAACGACAACGCAGGCATGTCGAGTTCCACTGTCTACACCTGCACAGAAAGTTTTGAGCAGATATCTCCTTCTATTCCGCCGGAATTGCAAGAAGTTTGTGCATCTTCTATGTTCGTCGCGGTCAATGGCAAAAGGCGCTTATCTTCAATCTAATGTGTTTCTGCGTGCTGCGCCGGCCCAAAGAGTGCCCGGCGGAAAACGACAACGCAGTCATGTCGGGTGCCACTGTCTGCACCTGCACAGTAAGTTGTGAGCAGATATCTCCTTCCATTCGGCCGGAATTGCAAGACGTTTGTGCATCTTCAATATTGGTCACGGTCAATGTCAAAAAGCCCTTATCTGGAATCTAGGTGTTTCTGCGTGCTGCGCCGGCCCAAAGAGTGCCCGGCTGAAAACGACAACGCAGGCATGTCGGGTGCCACTGTCTGCACCAGCTCAGAAAGTTTTGAGCAGATATCTCCTTCCATTCGGCCGGAATTGCAAGAAGTTTGTGCATCTTCTATGTTCGTCGCGGTCAATGGCAAAAGGCGCTTATCTTCAATATAGGTGTTTCTGCGTGCTGCTCCGGCCCAAACAGTGCCCGGCGGAAAACGACAACGCAGGCATGTCGGGTGCCACTGTCTGCACCTGCACAGAAAGTTGTGAGCAGATATCTCCTTCCATTCGGCCGGAATTGCAAGACGTTTGTGCATCTTCAATATTGGTCACGGTCAATGTCAAAAAGCCCTTATCTGCAATCTAGGTGTTTCTGCGTGCTGCGCCGGCCCAAAGAGTGCCCGGCTGAAAACGACAACGCAGGCATGTCGGGTGCCACTGTCTGCACCAGCTCAGAAAGTTTTGAGCAGATATCTCCTTCCATTCGGCCGGAATTACAAGAAGTTTGTGCATCTTCTATGTTCGTCGCGGTCAATGGCAAAAGGCGCTTATCTTCAATGTAGATGTTTCTGCGTGCTGCGCCGGCCCAAAGAGTGCCCGGCGGAAAACGACAACGCAGGCATGTCGGGTGCCACTGTCTGCAACTGCACAGAAAGTTGTGAGCAGATATCTCCTTCCATTCGGCCGGAATTGCAAGACGTTTGTGCATCTTCCATATTGGTCACAGTCAATGTCAAAAAGCCCTTATCTGCAATCTAGGTGTTTCTGCGTGCTGCGCCGGCCCAAAGAGTGCCCGGCTGAAAACGACAACGCAGGCATGTCGGGTGCCACTGTTTGCACCAGCTCAGAAAGTTTTGAGCAGATATCTCCTTCCATTCGGCCGGAATTGCAAGAAGTTTGTACATCTTCTATGTTCGTTGCGGTCAATGGCAAAAGGCGCTTATCTTCAATCTAGGTGTTTCTGCGTGCTGCTCCGGCCCAAAGAGTGCCCGGCGGAAAACGACAACGCAGGCATGTCGAGTGCCACTGTCTACACTTGCACAGAAAGTTTTGAGCAGATATCTCCTTCTATTCGGCCGGAATTGCAAGAAGTTTGTGCATCTTCTATGTTCGTCGCGGTCAATGGCAAAAGGCGCTTATCTTTAATCTAGGTGTTTCTGCGTGCTGCGCCGGCCCAAAGAGTGCCCGGCGGAAAACGACAACGCAGGCATGTCGGGTGCCACTGTCTGCACCTGCACAGAAAGTTGTGAGCAGATATCTCCTTCCGTTCGGCCGGAATTGAAATAAGTTTGTGCATCTTCAATGTTGGTCGCGGTCAATGACAAAAAGGCGCTTATCTTCAATCTAGGTGTTTCTGCGTGCTGCTCCGGCCCAAAGAGTGCCCGGCTGAAAACGACAACGCAGGCATGTCGGGTGCCACTGTTTGCACCTGCACAGAAAGTTTTGAGCAGATATCTTCTTTCATTCGGCCGGAATTGCAAGACGTTTGTGCATCTTCAATATTGGTCACGGTCAATGTCAAAAAGCCCTTATCTGCAATCTAGGTGTTTCTGCGTGCTGCGCCGGCCCAAAGAGTGCCCGGCTGAAAACGACAACGCAGGCATGTCGGGTGTCACTGTCTGCACCAGCTCAGAAAGTTTTGAGCAGATATCTCCTTCTATTCGGCCGGAATTGCAAGATGTTTGTGCATCTTCTATGTTCGTCGCGGTCAATGGCAAAAGGCGCTTATCTTCAATCTAGGTGTTTCTGCGTGCTGCTCCGGCCCAAAGAGTGCTCGGCGGAAAACGACAACGCAGGCATGTCGGGTGCCACTGTCTACACCTGCACAGAAAGTTTTGAGCAGATATCTCCTTCCATTCGGCCGGAATTGCAAGAAGTTTGTGCATCTTCTATGTTCGTCGCGGTCAATGGCAAAAGGCGCTTATCTTCAATCTAGGTGTTTCTGCGTGCTGCTCCGGCCCAAAGAGTGCACGGCGGAAACCGAAAACGCAGGCATGTCGGGTGCCACTGTCTACACTTGCACAGAAAGTTTTGAGCAGATATCTCCTTCCATTCGGCCGGGATTGCAAGAAGTTTGTGCATCTTCTATGTTCGTCGCGGTCAATGGCAAAAGGCGCTTATCTTCAATCTAGGTGTTTCTGCGTGCTGCGCCGGCCCAAAGAGTTCCCGGCGGAAAACGACAACGCAGGCATGTCGAGTGCCACTGTCTACACCTGCACAGAAAGTTTTGAGCAGATATCTCCTTCTATTCCGCCGGAATTGCAAGAAGTTTGTGCATCTTCTATGTTCGTCGCGGTCAATGGCAAAAGGCGCTTATCTTCAATCTAGGTGTTTCTGCGTGCTGCGCCGGCCCAAAGAGTGCCTGGCGGAAAACGACAACGCAGACATGTCGGGTGCCACTGTCTGCACCTGCACAGAAAGTTGTGAGCAGATATCTCCTTCCGTTCGGCCGGAATTGAAATAAGTTTGTGCATCTTCAATGTTGGTCGCGGTCAATGACAAAAAGGCGCTTATCTTCAATCTAGGTGTTTCTGCGTGCTGCTCCGGCCCAAAGAGTGCCCGGCTGAAAACGACAACGCAGGCATGTCGGGTGCCACTGTCTGCACCTGCACAGAAAGTTTTGAGCAGATATCTTCTTTCGTTCGGCCGGAATTGCAAGACGTTTGTGCATCTTCAATATTGGTCACGGTCAATGTCAAAAAGCCCTTATCTGCAATCTAAGTGTTTCTGCGTGCTGCGCCGGCCCAAAGAGTGCCCGGCTGAAAACGACAACGCAGGCATGTCGGGTGCCACTGTCTGCACCAGCACAGAAAGTTTTGAGCAGATATCTCCTTCCATTCGGCCGGAATTGCAAGAAGTTTGTGCATCTTCTATGTTCGTCGCGGTCAATAGCAATAGGCGCTTATCTTCAATCTAGGTGTTTCTGCGTGCTGCGCAAGCCCAAAGAGTGCCCGGCGGAAAACGACAACGCAGGCATGTCGGGTGCCACTGTCTACACCTGCACAGAAAATTGTGAGCAGATATCTCCTTCCGTTCGGCCGGAATTGAAAGAAGTTTGTGCATCTTCAATGTTGGTCGCGGTCAATGACAAAAAGACGCTTATCTTCAATCTAGGTGTTTTTGCGTGCTGCTCCGGCCCAAAGAGTGCCCGGCTGAAAACGACAACGCAGGCATGTCGGGTGCCACTGTCTGCACCTGCACAGAATGTTTTGAGCAGATATCTTCTTTCGTTCGGCCGGAATTGCAAGACGTTTGTGCATCTTCAATATTGGTCACGGTCAATGTCAAAAAGCCCTTATCTGCAATTTAGGTGTTTCGGCGTGCTGCGCCGGCCCAAAGAGTGCCCGGCTGAAAACGACAACGCAGGCATGTCGGGTGCCACTGTCTGCACCAGCTCAGAAAGTTTTGAGCAGATATCTCCTTCCATTCGGCCGGAATTGCAAGAAGTTTGTGCATCTTCTATGTTCGTCGCGGTCAATGGCAAAAGGCGCTTATCTTCAATATAGGTGTTTCTGAGTGCTGCTCCGGCCCAAAGAGTGCCCGGCGGAAAACGACAACGCAGGCATGTCGGGTGCCACTGTCTGCACCTGCACAGAAAGTTGTGAGCAGATATCTCCTTCCATTCGGCCGGAATTGCAAGACGTTTGTGCATCTTCAATATTGGTCACGGTCAATGTCAAAAAGCCCTTATCTGCAATCTAGGTGTTTCTGCGTGCTGCGCCGGCCCAAAGAGTGCCCGGCTGAAAACGACAACGCAGGCATGTCGGGTGCCACTGTCTGCACCAGCTCAGAAAGTTTTGAGCAGATATCTCCTTCCATTCGGCCGGAATTACAAGAAGTTTGTGCATCTTCTATGTTCGTCGCGGTCAATGGCAAAAGGCGCTTATCTTTAATGTAGGTGTTTCTGCGTGCTGCGCCGGCCCAAAGAGTGCCCGGCGGAAAACGACAACGCAGGCATGTCGGGTGCCACTGTCTGCAACTGCACAGAAAGTTGTGAGCAGATATCTCCTTCCATTCGGCCGGAATTGCAAGACGTTTGTGCATCTTCCATATTGGTCACAGTCAATGTCAAAAAGCCCTTATCTGCAATCTAGGTGTTTCTGCGTACTGCGCCGGCCCAAAGAGTGCCCGGCTGAAAACGACAACGCAGGCATGTCGGGTGCCACTGTTTGCACCAGCTCAGAAAGTTTTGAGCAGATATCTCCTTCCATTCGGCCGGAATTGCAAGAAGTTTGTACATCTTCTATGTTCGTTGCGGTCAATGGCAAAAGGCGCTTATCTTCAATCTAGGTGTTTCTGCGTGCTGCTCCGGCCCAAAGAGTGCCCGGCGGAAAACGACAACGCAGGCATGTCGAGTGCCACTGTCTACACTTGCACAGAAAGTTTTGAGCAGATATCTCCTTCTATTCGGCCGGAATTGCAAGAAGTTTGTGCATCTTCTATGTTCGTCGCGGTCAATGGCAAAAGGCGCTTATCTTTAATCTAGGTGTTTCTGCGTGCTGCGCCGGCCCAAAGAGTGCCCGGCGGAAAACGACAACGCAGGCATGTCGGGTGCCACTGTCTGCACCTGCACAGAAAGTTGTGAGCAGATATCTCCTTCCGTTCGGCCGGAATTGAAATAAGTTTGTGCATCTTCAATGTTGGTCGCGGTCAATGACAAAAAGGCGCTTATCTTCAATCTAGGTGTTTCTGCGTGCTGCTCCGGCCCAAAGAGTGCCCGGCTGAAAACGACAACGCAGGCATGTCGGGTGCCACTGTCTGCACCTGCACAGAAAGTTTTGAGCAGATATCTTCTTTCATTCGGCCGGAATTGCAAGACGTTTGTGCATCTTCAATATTGGTCACGGTCAATGTCAAAAAGCCCTTATCTGCAATCTAGGTGTTTCTGCGTGCTGCGCCGGCCCAAAGAGTGCCCGGCTGAAAACGACAACGCAGGCATGTCGGGTGTCACTGTCTGCACCAGCTCAGAAAGTTTTGAGCAGATATCTCCTTCTATTCGGCCGGAATTGCAAGATGTTTGTGCATCTTCTATGTTCGTCGCGGTCAATGGCAAAAGGCGCTTATCTTCAATCTAGGTGTTTCTGCGTGCTGCTCCGGCCCAAAGAGTGCTCGGCGGAAAACGACAACGCAGGCATTTCGGGTGCCACTGTCTACACCTGCACAGAAAGTTTTGAGCAGATATCTCCTTCCATTCGGCCGGAATTGCAAGAAGTTTGTGCATCTTCTATGTTCGTCGCGGTCAATGGCAAAAGGCGCTTATCTTCAATCTAGGTGTTTCTGCGTGCTGCGCCGGCCCAAAGAGTGCCCGGCGGAAAACGACAACGCAGGCATGTCGGGTGCCACTGTCTGCACCTGCACAGAAAATTGTGAGCAGATATCTCCTTCCGTTCGGCCGGAATTGAAAGAAGTTTGTGCATCTTCAATGTTGGTCGCGGTCAATGACAAAAAGACGCTTATCTTCAATCTAGGTGTTTCTGCGTGCTGCTCCGGCCCAAAGAGTGCCCGGCTGAAAACGACAACGCAGGCATGTCGGGTGCCACTGTCTGCACCTGCACAGAATGTTTTGAGCAGATATCTTCTTTCGTTCGGCCGGAATTGCAAGACGTTTGTGCATCTTCAATATTGGTCACGGTCAATGTCAAAAAGCCCTTATCTGCAATCTAGGTGTTTCTGCGTGATGCGCCGGCCCAAAGAGTGCCCGGCTGAAAACGACAACGCAGTCATGTCGGGTGCCACTGTCTGCACCAGCTCAGAAAGTTTTGAGCAGATATCTCCTTCCATTCGGCCGGAATTGCAAGAAGTTTGTGCATCTTCTATGTTCGTCGCGGTCAATGGCAAAAGGCGCTTATCTTCAATCTAGGTGTTTCTGCGTGCTGCGCCGGCCCAAAGAGTGCCCGGCGGAAAACGACAACGCAGGCATGTTGAGTGCCACTGTCTACACCTGCACAGAAAGTTTTGAGCAGATATCTCCTTCTATTCCGCCGGAATTGCAAGAAGTTTGTGCATCTTCTATGTTCGTCGCGGTCAATGGCAAAAGGCGCTTATCTTCAATCTAGGTGTTTCTGCGTGCTGCGCCGGCCCAAAGAGTGCCCGGCTGAAAACGACAACGCAGGCATGTCGGGTGCCACTGTCTGCACCTGCACAGAAAGTTGTGAGCAGATATCTCCTTCCGTTCGGCCGGAATTGAAATAAGTTTGTGCATCTTCAATGTTGGTCGCGGTCAATGACAAAAAGGCGCTTATCTTCAATCTAGGTGTTTCTGCGTGCTGCTCCGGCCCAAAGAGTGCCCGGCTGAAAACGACAACGCAGGCATGTCGGGTGCCACTGTCTGCACCTGCACAGAAAGTTTTGAGCAGATATCTTCTTTCGTTCGGCCGGAATTGCAAGACGTTTGTGCATCTTCAATATTGGTCACGATCAATGTCAAAAAGCCCTTATCTGCAATCTAGGTGTTTCTGCGTGCTGCGCCGGCCCAAAGAGTGCCCGGCTGAAAACGACAACGCAGGCATGTCGGGTGCCACTGTCTGCACCAGCTCAGAAAGTTTTGAGCAGATATCTCCTTCCATTCGGCCGGAATTACAAGAAGTTTGTGCATCTTCTATGTTCGTCGCGGTCAATGGCAAAAGGCGCTTATCTTCAATGTAGGTGTTTCTGCGTGCTGCGCCGGCCCAAAGAGTGCCCGGCGGAAAACGACAACGCAGGCATGTCGGGTGCCACTGTTTGCACCAGCTCAGAAAGTTTTGAGCAGATATCTCCTTCCATTCGGCCGGAATTGCAAGAAGTTTGTACATCTTCTGTGTTCGTTGCGGTCAATGGCAAAAGGCGCTTATCTTCAATCTAGGTGTTTCTGCGTGCTGCGCCGGCCCAAAGAGTGCCCGGCGGAAAACGACAACGCAGGCATGTCGGGTGCCACTGTCTGCACCTGCACAGAAAGTTGTGAGCAGATATCTCCTTCCGTTCGGCCGGAATTGAAATAAGTTTGTGCATCTTCAATGTTGGTCGCGGTCAATGACAAAAAGGCGCTTATCTTCAATCTAGGTGTTTCTGCGTGCTGCTCCGGCCCAAAGAGTGCCCGGCTGAAAACGACAACGCAGGCATGTCGGGTGCCACTGTCTGCACCTGCACAGAAAGTTTTGAGCAGATATCTTCTTTCATTCGGCCGGAATTGCAAGACGTTTGTGCATCTTCAATATTGGTCACGGTCAATGTCAAAAAGCCCTTATCTGCAATCTAGGTGTTTCTGCGTGCTGCGCCGGCCCAAAGAGTGCCCGGCTGAAAACGACAACGCAGGCATGTCGGGTGTCACTGTCTGCACCAGCTCAGAAAGTTTTGAGCAGATATCTCCTTCTATTCGGCCGGAATTGCAAGATGTTTGTGCATCTTCTATGTTCGTCGCGGTCAATGGCAAAAGGCGCTTATCTTCAATCTAGGTGTTTCTGCGTGCTGCTCCGGCCCAAAGAGTGCTCGGCGGAAAACGACAACGCAGGCATGTCGGGTGCCACTGTCTACACCTGCACAGAAAGTTTTGAGCAGATATCTCCTTCCATTCGGCCGGAATTTCAAGAAGTTTGTGCATCTTCTATGTTCGTCGCGGTCAATGGCAAAAGGCGCTTATCTTCAATCTAGGTGTTTCTGCGTGCTGCGCCGGCCCAAAGAGTGCCCGGCGGAAAACGACAACGCAGGCATGTCGGGTGCCACTGTCTGCACCTGCACAGAAAATTGTGAGCAGATATCTCCTTCCGTTCGGCCGGAATTGAAAGAAGTTTGTGCATCTTCAATGTTGGTCGCGGTCAATGACAAAAAGACGCTTATCTTCAATCTAGGTGTTTCTGCGTGCTGCTCCGGCCCAAAGAGTGCCCGGCTGAAAACGACAACGCAGGCATGTCGGGTGCCACTGTCTGCACCTGCACAGAATGTTTTGAGCAGATATCTTCTTTTGTTCGGCCGGAATTGCAAGACGTTTGTGCATCTTCAATATTGGTCACGGTCAATGTCAAAAAGCCCTTATCTGCAATCTAGGTGTTTCTGCGTGCTGCGCCGGCCCAAAGAGTGCCCGGCTGAAAACGACAACGCAGGCATGTCGGGTGCCACTGTTTGCACCAGCTCAGAAAGTTTTGAGCAGATATCTCCTTCCATTCGGCCGGAATTGCAAGAAGTTTGTGCATCTTCTATGTTCGTCGCGGTCAATGGCAAAAGGCGCTTATCTTCAATCTAGGTGTTTCTGCGTGCTGCGCCGGCCCAAAGAGTGCCCGGCGGAAAACGACAACGCAGGCATGTTGAGTGCCACTGTCTACACCTGCACAGAAAGTTTTGAGCAGATATCTCCTTCTATTCCGCCGGAATTGCAAGAAGTTTGTGCATCTTCTATGTTCGTCGCGGTCAATGGCAAAAGGCGCTTATCTTCAATCTAGGTGTTTCTGCGTGCTGCGCCGGCCCAAAGAGTGCCCGGCTGAAAACGACAACGCAGGCATGTCGGGTGCCACTGTCTACACCTGCACAGAAAATTGTGAGCAGATATCTCCTTCCGTTCGGCCGGAATTGAAAGAAGTTTGTGCATCTTCAATGTTGGTCGCGGTCAATAACAAAAAGACGCTTATCTTCAATCTAGGTGTTTCTGCGTGCTGCTCCGGCCCAAAGAGTGCCCGGCTGAAAACGACAACGCAGGCATGTCGGGTGCCACTGTCTGCACCTGCACAGAATGTTTTGAGCAGATATCTTCTTTCGTTCGGCCGGAATTGCAAGACGTTTGTGCATCTTCAACATTGGTCACGGTCAATGTCAAAAAGCCCTTATCTGCAATCTAGGTGTTTCTGCGTGATGCGCCGGCCCAAAGAGTGCCCGGCTGAAAACGACAACGCAGTCATGTCGGGTGCCACTGTCTGCACCAGCTCAGAAAGTTTTGAGCAGATATCTCCTTCCATTCGGCCGGAATTGCAAGAAGTTTGTGCATCTTCTCTGTTCGTCGCGGTCAATGGCAAAAGGCGCTTATCTTCAATCTAGGTGTTTCTGCGTGCTGCTCTGGCCCAAAGAGTTCCCGGCTGAAAACGACAACGCAGGCATGTCGGGTGCCACTGTCTGCACCTGCACAGAAAGTTTTGAGCAGATATCTCCTTCAATTCGGCCGGAATTGCAAGAAGTTTGTGCATCTTCTATGTTCGTCGCGGTCAATGGCAAAAGGCGCTTATCTTCAATCTAGGTGTTTCTGCGAGCTGCGCCGGCCCAAAGAGTGCCCGGCGGAAAACGACAACGCAGGCATGTCGGGTGCCACTGTCTACACCTGCACAGAAAATTGTGAGCAGATATCTCCTTCCGTTCGGCCGGAATTGAAAGAAGTTTGTGCATCTTCAATGTTGGTCGCGGTCAATGACAAAAAGACGCTTATCTTCAATTTAGGTGTTTCTGCGTGCTGCTCCGGCCCAAAGAGTGCCCGGCTGAAAACGACAACGCAGGCATGTCGGGTGCCACTGTCTGCACCTGCACAGAATGTTTTGAGCAGATATCTTCTTTCGTTCGGCCGGAATTGCAAGACGTTTGTGCATCTTCAATATTGGTCACGGTCAATGTCAAAAAGCCCTTATCTGGAATCAAGGTGTTTCTGCGTGCTGCGCCGGCCCAAAGAGTGCCCGGCTGAAAACGACAACGCAGTCATGTCGGGTGCCACTGTCTGCACCAGCTCAGAAAGTTTTGAGCAGATATCTCCTTCCATTCGGCCGGAATTGCAAGAAGTTTGTGCATCTTCTATGTTCGTCGCGGTCAATGGCAAAAGGCGCTTATCTTCAATCTAGGTGTTTCTGCGTGCTGCTCCGGCCCAAAGAGTGCTCGGCGGAAAACGACAACGCAGGCATGTCGGGTGCCACTGTCTACACCTGCACAGAAAGTTTTGAGCAGATATCTCCTTCCATTCGGCCGCCATTGCAAGAAGTTTGTGCATCTTCTATGTTCATCGCGGTCAATGGCAAAAGGCGCTTATCTTCAATCTAGGTGTTTCTGCGTGCTGCTCCGGCCCAAAGAGTGCCCGGCTGAAAACGACAACGCAGGCATGTCGGGTGCCACTGTCTGCACCTGCACAGAATGTTTTGAGCAGATATATTCTTTCGTTCGGCCGGAATTGCAAGACGTTTGTGCATCTTCAATATTGGTCACGGTCAATGTCAAAAAGCCCTTATCTGCAATCTAGGTGTTTCTGCGTGCTGCGCCGGCCCAAAGAGTGCCCGGCTGAAAACGACAACGCAGTCATGTCGGGTGCCACTGTCTGCACCAGCTCAGAAAGTTTTGAGCAGATATCTCCTTCCATTCGGCCGGAATTGCAAGAAGTTTGTGCATCTTCTATGTTCGTCGCGGTCAATGGCAAAAGGCGCTTATCTTCAATCTAGGTGTTTCTGCGTGCTGCGCCGGCCCAAAGAGTGCCCGGCGGAAAACGACAACGCAGGCATGTTGAGTGCCACTGTCTACACCTGCACAGAAAGTTTTGAGCAGATATCTCCTTCTATTCCGCCGGAATTGCAAGAAGTTTGTGCATCTTCTATGTTCGTCGCGGTCAATGGCAAAAGGCGCTTATCTTCAATCTAGGTGTTTCTGCGTGCTGCGCCGGCCCAAAGAGTGCCCGGCTGAAAACGACAACGCAGGCATGTCGGGTGCCACTGTCTGCACCTGCACAGAAAGTTGTGAGCAGATATCTCCTTCCGTTCGGCCGGAATTGAAATAAGTTTGTGCATCTTCAATGTTGGTCGCGGTCAATGACAAAAAAGCGCTTATCTTCAATCTAGGTGTTTCTGCGTGCTGCTCCGGCCCAAAGAGTGCCCGGCGGAAACCGAAAACGCAGTCATGTCGGGTGCCACTGTCTACACTTGCACAGAAAGTTTTGAGCAGATATCTCCTTCCATTCGGCCGGGATTGCAAGAAGTTTGTGCATCTTCTATGTTCGTCGCGGTCAATGGCAAAAGGCGCTTATCTTCAATCTAGGTGTTTCTGCGTGCTGCGCCGGCCCAAAGAGTGCCCGGCGGAAAACGACAACGCAGGCATGTCGAGTGCCACTGTCTACACCTGCACAGAAAGTTTTGAGCAGATACCTCCTTCCATTCGGCCGGAATTGCAAGAAGTTTGTGCATCTTCTCTGTTCGTCGCGGTCAATGGCAAAAGGCGCTTATCTTCAATCTAGGTGTTTCTGCGTGCTGCTCCGGCCCAAAGAGTGCCCGGCGGAAAACGACAACGCAGGCATGTCGAGTTCCACTGTCTACACCTGCACAGAAAGTTTTGAGCAGATATCTCCTTCTATTCCGCCGGAATTGCAAGAAGTTTGTGCATCTTCTATGTTCGTCGCGGTCAATGGCAAAAGGCGCTTATCTTCAATCTAGGTGTTTCTGCGTGCTGCGCCGGCCCAAAGAGTGCCCGGCGGAAAACGACAACGCAGGCATGTCAGGTGCCACTGTCTGCACCTGCACAGTAAGTTGTGAGCAGATATCTCCTTCCATTCGGCCGGAATTGCAAGACGTTTGTGCATCTTCAATATTGGTCACGGTCAATGTCAAAAAGCCCTTATCTGGAATCTAGGTGTTTCTGCGTGCTGCGCCGGCCCAAAGAGTGCCCGGCTGAAAACGACAACGCAGGCATGTCGGGTGCCACTGTCTGCACCAGCTCAGAAAGTTTTGAGCAGATATCTCCTTCCATTCGGCCGGAATTGCAAGAAGTTTGTGCATCTTCTATGTTCGTCGCGGTCAATGGCAAAAGGCGCTTATCTTCAATGTAGGTGTTTCTGCGTGCTGCGCCGGCCCAAAGAGTGCCCGGCGGAAAACGACAACGCAGGCATGTCGGGTGCCACTGTCTGCAACTGCACAGAAAGTTGTGAGCAGATATCTCCTTCCATTCGGCCGGAATTGCAAGACGTTTGTGCATCTTCCATATTGGTCACAGTCAATGTCAAAAAGCCCTTATCTGCAATCTAGGTGTTTCTGCGTGCTGCCCAAAGAGTGCCCGGCTGAAAACGACAACGCAGGCATGTCGGGTGCCACTGTTTGCACCAGCTCAGAAAGTTTTGAGCAGATATCTCCTTCCATTCGGCCGGAATTGCAAGAAGTTTGTACATCTTCTATGTTCGTTGCGGTCAATGGCAAAAGGCGCTTATCTTCAATCTAGGTGTTTCTGCGTGCTGCTCCGGCCCAAAGAGTGCCCGGTGGAAAACGACAACGCAGGCATGTCGAGTGCCACTGTCTACACTTGCACAGAAAGTTTTGAGCAGATATCTCCTTCTATTCGGCCGGAATTGCAAGAAGTTTGTGCATCTTCTATGTTCGTCGCGGTCAATGGCAAAAGGCGCTTATCTTCAATCTAGGTGTTTCTGCGTGCTGCGCCGGCCCAAAGAGTGCCCGGCGGAAAACGACAACGCAGACATGTCGGGTGCCACTGTCTGCACCTGCACAGAAAGTTTTGAGCAGATATCTTCTTTCGTTCGGCCGGAATTGCAAGACGTTTGTGCATCTTCAATATTGGTCACGATCAATGTCAAAAAGCCCTTATCTGCAATCTAGGTGTTTCTGCGTGCTGCGCCGGCCCAAAGAGTGCCCGGCTGAAAACGACAACGCAGGCATGTCGGGTGCCACTGTCTGCACCAGCTCAGAAAGTTTTGAGCAGATATCTCCTTCCATTCGGCCGGAATTGCAAGAAGTTTGTGCATCTTCTATGTTCGTCGCGGTCAATGGCAAAAGGCACTTATCTTCAATCTAGGTGTTTCTGCGTGCTGCGCCGGCCCAAAGAGTGCCCGGCGGAAAACGACAACGCAGGCATGTCGGGTGCCACTGTCTACACCTGCACAGAAAATTGTGAGCAGATATCTCCTTCCGTTCGGCCGGAATTGAAAGAAGTTTGTGCATCTTCAATGTTGGTCGCGGTCAATAACAAAAAGACGCTTATCTTCAATCTAGGTGTTTCTGCGTGCTGCTCCGGCCCAAAGAGTGCCCGGCTGAAAACGACAACGCAGGCATGTCGGGTGCCACTGTCTGCACCTGCACAGAATGTTTTGAGCAGATATCTTCTTTCGTTCGGCCGGAATTGCAAGACGTTTGTGCATCTTCAATATTGGTCACGGTCAATGTCAAAAAGCCCTTATCTGCAATCTAGGTGTTTCTGCGTGATGCGCCGGCCCAAAGAGTGCCCGGCTGAAAACGACAACGCAGTCATGTCGGGTGCCACTGTCTGCACCAGCTCAGAAAGTTTTGAGCAGATATCTCCTTCCATTCGGCCGGAATTGCAAGAAGTTTGTGCATCTTCTCTGTTCGTCGCGGTCAATGGCAAAAGGCGCTTATCTTCAATCTAGGTGTTTCTGCGTGCTGCTCCGGCCCAAAGAGTGCACGGCGGAAACCGAAAACGCAGGCATGTCGGGTGCCACTGTCTACACTTGCACAGAAAGTTTTGAGCAGATATCTCCTTCCATTCGGCCGGGATTGCAAGAAGTTTGTGCATCTTCTATGTTCGTCGCGGTCAATGGCAAAAGGCGCTTATCTTCAATCTAGGTGTTTCTGCGTGCTGCGCCGGCCCAAAGAGTTCCCGGCGGAAAACGACAACGCAGGCATGTCGAGTGCCACTGTCTACACCTGCACAGAAAGTTTTGAGCAGATATCTCCTTCTCTTCCGCCGGAATTGCAAGAAGTTTGTGCATCTTCTATGTTCGTCGCGGTCAATGGCAAAAGGCGCTTATCTTCAATCTAGGTGTTTCTGCGTGCTGCGCCGGCCCAAAGAGTGCCTGGCGGAAAACGACAACGCAGACATGTCGGGTGCCACTGTCTGCACCTGCACAGAAAGTTGTGAGCAGATATCTCCTTCCGTTCGGCCGGAATTGAAATAAGTTTGTGCATCTTCAATGTTGGTCGCGGTCAATGACAAAAAGGCGCTTATCTTCAATCTAGGTGTTTCTGCGTGCTGCTCCGGCCCAAAGAGTGCCCGGCTGAAAACGACAACGCAGGCATGTCGGGTGCCACTGTCTGCACCTGCACAGAAAGTTTTGAGCAGATATCTTCTTTCGTTCGGCCGGAATTGCAAGACGTTTGTGCATCTTCAATATTGGTCACGGTCAATGTCAAAAAGCCCTTATCTGCAATCTAAGTGTTTCTGCGTGCTGCGCCGGCCCAAAGAGTGCCCGGCTGAAAACGACAACGCAGGCATGTCGGGTGCCACTGTCTGCACCAGCACAGAAAGTTTTGAGCAGATATCTCCTTCCATTCGGCCGGAATTGCAAGAAGTTTGTGCATCTTCTATGTTCGTCGCGGTCAATAGCAATAGGCGCTTATCTTCAATCTAGGTGTTTCTGCGTGCTGCGCAAGCCCAAAGAGTGCCCGGCGGAAAACGACAACGCAGGCATGTCGGGTGCCACTGTCTACACCTGCACAGAAAATTGTGAGCAGATATCTCCTTCCGTTCGGCCGGAATTGAAAGAAGTTTGTGCATCTTCAATGTTGGTCGCGGTCAATGACAAAAAGACGCTTATCTTCAATCTAGGTGTTTTTGCGTGCTGCTCCGGCCCAAAGAGTGCCCGGCTGAAAACGACAACGCAGGCATGTCGGGTGCCACTGTCTGCACCTGCACAGAATGTTTTGAGCAGATATCTTCTTTCGTTCGGCCGGAATTGCAAGACGTTTGTGCATCTTCAATATTGGTCACGGTCAATGTCAAAAAGCCCTTATCTGCAATTTAGGTGTTTCGGCGTGCTGCGCCGGCCCAAAGAGTGCCCGGCTGAAAACGACAACGCAGGCATGTCGGGTGCCACTGTCTGCACCTGCACAGAAAGTTTTGAGCAGATATCTCCTTCTATTCCGCCGGAATTGCAAGAGGTTTGTGCATCTTCTATGTTCGTCGCGGTCAATGGCAAAAGGCGCTTATCTTCAATCTAGGTGTTTCTGCGTGCTGCGCCGGCCCAAAGAGTGCCCGGCGGAAAACGACAACGCAGGCATGTCGGGTGCCACTGTCTGCACCTGCACAGTAAGTTGTGAGCAGATATCTCCTTCCATTCGGCCGGAATTGCAAGACGTTTGTGCATCATCAATATTGGTCACGGTCAATGTCAAAAAGCCCTTATCTGGAATCTAGGTGTTTCTGCGTGCTGCGCCGGCCCAAAGAGTGCCCGGCTGAAAACGACAACGCAGGCATGTCGGGTGCCACTGTCTGCACCAGCTCAGAAAGTTTTGAGCAGATATCTCCTTCCATTCGGCCGGAATTGCAAGAAGTTTGTGCATCTTCTATGTTCGTCGCGGTCAATGGCAAAAGGCGCTTATCTTCAATATAGGTGTTTCTGCGTGCTGCTCCGGCCCAAAGAGTGCCCGGCGGAAAACGACAACGCAGGCATGTCGGGTGCCACTGTCTGCACCTGCACAGAAAGTTGTGAGCAGATATCTCCTTCCATTCGGCCGGAATTGCAAGACGTTTGTGCATCTTCAATATTGGTCACGGTCAATGTCAAAAAGCCCTTATCTGCAATCTAGGTGTTTCTGCGTGCTGCGCCGGCCCAAAGAGTGCCCGGCTGAAAACGACAACGCAGGCATGTCGGGTGCCACTGTCTGCACCAGCTCAGAAAGTTTTGAGCAGATATCTCCTTCCATTCGGCCGGAATTGCAAGAAGTTTGTACATCTTCTATGTTCGTTGCGGTCAATGGCAAAAGGCGCTTATCTTCAATCTAGGTGTTTCTGCGTGCTGCTCCGGCCCAAAGAGTGCCCGGCGGAAAACGACAACGCAGGCATGTCGAGTGCCACTGTCTACACTTGCACAGAAAGTTTTGAGCAGATATCTCCTTCTATTCGGCCGGAATTGCAAGAAGTTTGTGCATCTTCTATGTTCGTCGCGGTCAATGGCAAAAGGCGCTTATCTTCAATCTAGGTGTTTCTGCGTGCTGCGCCGGCCCAAAGAGTGCCCGGCGGAAAACGACAACGCAGGCATGTCGGGTGCCACTGTCTGCACCTGCACAGAAAGTTTTGAGCAGATATCTTCTTTCGTTCGGCCGGAATTGCAAGACGTTTGTGCATCTTCAATATTGGTCACGATCAATGTCAAAAAGCCCTTATCTGCAATCTAGGTGTTTCTGCGTGCTGCGCCGGCCCAAAGAGTGCCCGGCTGAAAACGACAACGCAGGCATGTCGGGTGCCACTGTCTGCACCAGCTCAGAAAGTTTTGAGCAGATATCTCCTTCCATTCGGCCGGAATTGCAAGAAGTTTGTGCATCTTCTATGTTCGTCGCGGTCAATGGCAAAAGGCACTTATCTTCAATCTAGGTGTTTCTGCGTGCTGCGCCGGCCCAAAGAGTGCCCGGCGGAAAACGACAACGCAGGCATGTCGGGTGCCACTGTCTACACCTGCACAGAAAATTGTGAGCAGATATCTCCTTCCGTTCGGCCGGAATTGAAAGAAGTTTGTGCATCTTCAATGTTGGTCGCGGTCAATAACAAAAAGACGCTTATCTTCAATCTAGGTGTTTCTGCGTGCTGCTCCGGCCCAAAGAGTGCCCGGCTGAAAACGACAACGCAGGCATGTCGGGTGCCACTGTCTGCACCTGCACAGAATGTTTTGAGCAGATATCTTCTTTCGTTCGGCCGGAATTGCAAGACGTTTGTGCATCTTCAATATTGGTCACGGTCAATGTCAAAAAGCCCTTATCTGCAATTTAGGTGTTTCGGCGTGCTGCGCCGGCCCAAAGAGTGCCCGGCTGAAAACGACAACGCAGGCATGTCGGGTGCCACTGTCTGCACCTGGACAGAAAGTTTTGAGCAGATATCTCCTTCCATTCGGCCGGAATTGCAAGAAGTTTGTGCATCTTCTCTGTTCGTCGCGGTCAATGGCAAAAGGCGCTTATCTTCAATCTAGGTGTTTCTGCGTGCTGCTCCGGCCCAAAGAGTGCCCGGCGAAAAACGACAACGCAGGCATGTCGAGTTCCACTGTCTACACCTGCACAGAAAGTTTTGAGCAGATATCTCCTTCTATTCCGCCGGAATTGCAAGAAGTTTGTGCATCTTCTATGTTCGTCGCGGTCAATGGCAAAAGGCGCTTATCTTCAATCTAGGTGTTTCTGCGTGCTGCGCCGGCCCAAAGAGTGCCCGGCGGAAAACGACAACGCAGGCATGTCGGGTGCCACTGTCTGCACCTGCACAGTAAGTTGTGAGCAGATATCTCCTTCCATTCGGCCGGAATTGCAAGACGTTTGTGCATCTTCAATATTGGTCACGGTCAATGTCAAAAAGCCCTTATCTGGAATCTAGGTGTTTCTGCGTGCTGCGCCGGCCCAAAGAGTGCCCGGCTGAAAACGACAACGCAGGCATGTCGGGTGCCACTGTCTGCACCAGCTCAGAAAGTTTTGAGCAGATATCTCCTTCCATTCGGCCGGAATTGCAAGAAGTTTGTGCATCTTCTATGTTCGTCGCGGTCAATGGCAAAAGGCGCTTATCTTCAATATAGGTGTTTCTGCGTGCTGCTCCGGCCCAAAGAGTGCCCGGCGGAAAACGACAACGCAGGCATGTCGGGTGCCACTGTCTGCACCTGCACAGAAAGTTGTGAGCAGATATCTCCTTCCATTCGGCCGGAATTGCAAGACGTTTGTGCATCTTCAATATTGGTCACGGTCAATGTCAAAAAGCCCTTATCTGCAATCTAGGTGTTTCTGCGTGCTGCGCCGGCCCAAAGAGTGCCCGGCTGAAAACGACAACGCAGGCATGTCGGGTGCCACTGTCTGCACCAGCTCAGAAAGTTTTGAGCAGATATCTCCTTCCATTCGGCCGGAATTACAAGAAGTTTGTGCATCTTCTATGTTCGTCGCGGTCAATGGCAAAAGGCGCTTATCTTCAATGTAGATGTTTCTGCGTGCTGCGCCGGCCCAAAGAGTGCCCGGCGGAAAACGACAACGCAGGCATGTCGGGTGCCACTGTCTGCAACTGCACAGAAAGTTGTGAGCAGATATCTCCTTCCATTCGGCCGGAATTGCAAGACGTTTGTGCATCTTCCATATTGGTCACAGTCAATGTCAAAAAGCCCTTATCTGCAATCTAGGTGTTTCTGCGTGCTGCGCCGGCCCAAAGAGTGCCCGGCTGAAAACGACAACGCAGGCATGTCGGGTGCCACTGTTTGCACCAGCTCAGAAAGTTTTGAGCAGATATCTCCTTCTATTCGGCCGGAATTGCAAGAAGTTTGTGCATCTTCTATGTTCGTCGCGGTCAATGGCAAAAGGCGCTTATCTTCAATCTAGGTGTTTCTGCGTGCTGCGCCGGCCCAAAGAGTGCCCGGCGGAAAACGACAACGCAGGCATGTCGGGTGCCACTGTCTGCACCTGCACAGAAAGTTTTGAGCAGATATCTTCTTTCGTTCGGCCGGAATTGCAAGACGTTTGTGCATCTTCAATATTGGTCACGATCAATGTCAAAAAGCCCTTATCTGCAATCTAGGTGTTTCTGCGTGCTGCGCCGGCCCAAAGAGTGCCCGGCTGAAAACGACAACGCAGGCATGTCGGGTGCCACTGTCTGCACCAGCTCAGAAAGTTTTGAGCAGATATCTCCTTCCATTCGGCCGGAATTGCAAGAAGTTTGTGCATCTTCTATGTTCGTCGCGGTCAATGGCAAAAGGCACTTATCTTCAATCTAGGTGTTTCTGCGTGCTGCGCCGGCCCAAAGAGTGCCCGGCGGAAAACGACAACGCAGGCATGTCGGGTGCCACTGTCTACACCTGCACAGAAAATTGTGAGCAGATATCTCCTTCCGTTCGGCCGGAATTGAAAGAAGTTTGTGCATCTTCAATGTTGGTCGCGGTCAATAACAAAAAGACGCTTATCTTCAATCTAGGTGTTTCTGCGTGCTGCTCCGGCCCAAAGAGTGCCCGGCTGAAAACGACAACGCAGGCATGTCGGGTGCCACTGTCTGCACCTGCACAGAATGTTTTGAGCAGATATCTTCTTTCGTTCGGCCGGAATTGCAAGACGTTTGTGCATCTTCAATATTGGTCACGGTCAATGTCAAAAAGCCCTTATCTGCAATCTAGGTGTTTCTGCGTGATGCGCCGGCCCAAAGAGTGCCCGGCTGAAAACGACAACGCAGTCATGTCGGTTGCCACTGTCTGCACCAGCTCAGAAAGTTTTGAGCAGATATCTCCTTCCATTCGGCCGGAATTGCAAGAAGTTTGTGCATCTTCTCTGTTCGTCGCGGTCAATGGCAAAAGGCGCTTATCTTCAATCTAGGTGTTTCTGCGTGCTGCTCCGGCCCAAAGAGTGCACGGCGGAAACCGAAAACGCAGGCATGTCGGGTGCCACTGTCTACACTTGCACAGAAAGTTTTGAGCAGATATCTCCTTCCATTCGGCCGGGATTGCAAGAAGTTTGTGCATCTTCTATGTTCGTCGCGGTCAATGGCAAAAGGCGCTTATCTTCAATCTAGGTGTTTCTGCGTGCTGCGCCGGCCCAAAGAGTTCCATGCGGAAAACGACAACGCAGGCATGTCGAGTGCCACTGTCTACACCTGCACAGAAAGTTTTGAGCAGATATCTCCTTCTATTCCGCCGGAATTGCAAGAAGTTTGTGCATCTTCTATGTTCGTCGCGGTCAATGGCAAAAGGCGCTTATCTTCAATCTAGGTGTTTCTGCGTGCTGCGCCGGCCCAAAGAGTGCCTGGCGGAAAACGACAACGCAGACATGTCGGGTGCCACTGTCTGCACCTGCACAGAAAGTTGTGAGCAGATATCTCCTTCCGTTCGGCCGGAATTGAAATAAGTTTGTGCATCTTCAATGTTGGTCGCGGTCAATGACAAAAAGGCGCTTATCTTCAATCTAGGTGTTTCTGCGTGCTGCTCCGGCCCAAAGAGTGCCCGGCTGAAAACGACAACGCAGGCATGTCGGGTGCCACTGTCTGCACCTGCACAGAAAGTTTTGAGCAGATATCTTCTTTCGTTCGGCCGGAATTGCAAGACGTTTGTGCATCTTCAATATTGGTCACGGTCAATGTCAAAAAGCCCTTATCTGCAATCTAAGTGTTTCTGCGTGCTGCGCCGGCCCAAAGAGTGCCCGGCTGAAAACGACAACGCAGGCATGTCGGGTGCCACTGTCTGCACCAGCACAGAAAGTTTTGAGCAGATATCTCCTTCCATTCGGCCGGAATTGCAAGAAGTTTGTGCATCTTCTATGTTCGTCGCGGTCAATAGCAATAGGCGCTTATCTTCAATCTAGGTGTTTCTGCGTGCTGCGCAAGCCCAAAGAGTGCCCGGCGGAAAACGACAACGCAGGCATGTCGGGTGCCACTGTCTACACCTGCACAGAAAATTGTGAGCAGATATCTCCTTCCGTTCGGCCGGAATTGAAAGAAGTTTGTGCATCTTCAATGTTGGTCGCGGTCAATGACAAAAAGACGCTTATCTTCAATCTAGGTGTTTTTGCGTGCTGCTCCGGCCCAAAGAGTGCCCGGCTGAAAACGACAACGCAGGCATGTCGGGTGCCACTGTCTGCACCTGCACAGAATGTTTTGAGCAGATATCTTCTTTCGTTCGGCCGGAATTGCAAGACGTTTGTGCATCTTCAATATTGGTCACGGTCAATGTCAAAAAGCCCTTATCTGCAATTTAGGTGTTTCGGCGTGCTGCGCCGGCCCAAAGAGTGCCCGGCTGAAAACGACAACGCAGGCATGTCGGGTGCCACTGTCTGCACCTGGACAGAAAGTTTTGAGCAGATATCTCCTTCCATTCGGCCGGAATTGCAAGAAGTTTGTGCATCTTCTCTGTTCGTCGCGGTCAATGGCAAAAGGCGCTTATCTTCAATCTAGGTGTTTCTGCGTGCTGCTCCGGCCCAAAGAGTGCCCGGCGGAAAACGACAACGCAGGCATGTCGAGTTCCACTGTCTACACCTGCACAGAAAGTTTTGAGCAGATATCTCCTTCTATTCCGCCGGAATTGCAAGAAGTTTGTGCATCTTCTATGTTCGTCGCGGTCAATGGCAAAAGGCGCTTATCTTCAATCTAATGTGTTTCTGCGTGCTGCGCCGGCCCAAAGAGTGCCCGGCGGAAAACGACAACGCAGTCATGTCGGGTGCCACTGTCTGCACCTGCACAGTAAGTTGTGAGCAGATATCTCCTTCCATTCGGCCGGAATTGCAAGACGTTTGTGCATCTTCAATATTGGTCACGGTCAATGTCAAAAAGCCCTTATCTGGAATCTAGGTGTTTCTGCGTGCTGCGCCGGCCCAAAGAGTGCCCGGCTGAAAACGACAACGCAGGCATGTCGGGTGCCACTGTCTGCACCAGCTCAGAAAGTTTTGAGCAGATATCTCCTTCCATTCGGCCGGAATTGCAAGAAGTTTGTGCATCTTCTATGTTCGTCGCGGTCAATGGCAAAAGGCGCTTATCTTCAATATAGGTGTTTCTGCGTGCTGCTCCGGCCCAAACAGTGCCCGGCGGAAAACGACAACGCAGGCATGTCGGGTGCCACTGTCTGCACCTGCACAGAAAGTTGTGAGCAGATATCTCCTTCCATTCGGCCGGAATTGCAAGACGTTTGTGCATCTTCAATATTGGTCACGGTCAATGTCAAAAAGCCCTTATCTGCAATCTAGGTGTTTCTGCGTGCTGCGCCGGCCCAAAGAGTGCCCGGCTGAAAACGACAACGCAGGCATGTCGGGTGCCACTGTCTGCACCAGCTCAGAAAGTTTTGAGCAGATATCTCCTTCCATTCGGCCGGAATTACAAGAAGTTTGTGCATCTTCTATGTTCGTCGCGGTCAATGGCAAAAGGCGCTTATCTTCAATGTAGATGTTTCTGCGTGCTGCGCCGGCCCAAAGAGTGCCCGGCGGAAAACGACAACGCAGGCATGTCGGGTGCCACTGTCTGCAACTGCACAGAAAGTTGTGAGCAGATATCTCCTTCCATTCGGCCGGAATTGCAAGACGTTTGTGCATCTTCCATATTGGTCACAGTCAATGTCAAAAGCCCTTATCTGCAATCTAGGTGTTTCTGCGTGCTGCGCCGGCCCAAAGAGTGCCCGGCTGAAAACGACAACGCAGGCATGTCGGGTGCCACTGTTTGCACCAGCTCAGAAAGTTTTGAGCAGATATCTCCTTCCATTCGGCCGGAATTGCAAGAAGTTTGTACATCTTCTATGTTCGTTGCGGTCAATGGCAAAAGGCGCTTATCTTCAATCTAGGTGTTTCTGCGTGCTGCTCCGGCCCAAAGAGTGCCCGGCGGAAAACGACAACGCAGGCATGTCGAGTGCCACTGTCTACACTTGCACAGAAAGTTTTGAGCAGATATCTCCTTCTATTCGGCCGGAATTGCAAGAAGTTTGTGCATCTTCTATGTTCGTCGCGGTCAATGGCAAAAGGCGCTTATCTTTAATCTAGGTGTTTCTGCGTGCTGCGCCGGCCCAAAGAGTGCCCGGCGGAAAACGACAACGCAGGCATGTCGGGTGCCACTGTCTGCACCTGCACAGAAAGTTGTGAGCAGATATCTCCTTCCGTTCGGCCGGAATTGAAATAAGTTTGTGCATCTTCAATGTTGGTCGCGGTCAATGACAAAAAGGCGCTTATCTTCAATCTAGGTGTTTCTGCGTGCTGCTCCGGCCCAAAGAGTGCCCGGCTGAAAACGACAACGCAGGCATGTCGGGTGCCACTGTTTGCACCTGCACAGAAAGTTTTGAGCAGATATCTTCTTTCATTCGGCCGGAATTGCAAGACGTTTGTGCATCTTCAATATTGGTCACGGTCAATGTCAAAAAGCCCTTATCTGCAATCTAGGTGTTTCTGCGTGCTGCGCCGGCCCAAAGAGTGCCCGGCTGAAAACGACAACGCAGGCATGTCGGGTGTCACTGTCTGCACCAGCTCAGAAAGTTTTGAGCAGATATCTCCTTCTATTCGGCCGGAATTGCAAGATGTTTGTGCATCTTCTATGTTCGTCGCGGTCAATGGCAAAAGGCGCTTATCTTCAATCTAGGTGTTTCTGCGTGCTGCTCCGGCCCAAAGAGTGCTCGGCGGAAAACGACAACGCAGGCATGTCGGGTGCCACTGTCTACACCTGCACAGAAAGTTTTGAGCAGATATCTCCTTCCATTCGGCCGGAATTGCAAGAAGTTTGTGCATCTTCTATGTTCGTCGCGGTCAATGGCAAAAGGCGCTTATCTTCAATCTAGGTGTTTCTGCGTGCTGCTCCGGCCCAAAGAGTGCACGGCGGAAACCGAAAACGCAGGCATGTCGGGTGCCACTGTCTACACTTGCACAGAAAGTTTTGAGCAGATATCTCCTTCCATTCGGCCGGGATTGCAAGAAGTTTGTGCATCTTCTATGTTCGTCGCGGTCAATGGCAAAAGGCGCTTATCTTCAATCTAGGTGTTTCTGCGTGCTGCGCCGGCCCAAAGAGTTCCCGGCGGAAAACGACAACGCAGGCATGTCGAGTGCCACTGTCTACACCTGCACAGAAAGTTTTGAGCAGATATCTCCTTCTATTCCGCCGGAATTGCAAGAAGTTTGTGCATCTTCTATGTTCGTCGCGGTCAATGGCAAAAGGCGCTTATCTTCAATCTAGGTGTTTCTGCGTGCTGCGCCGGCCCAAAGAGTGCCTGGCGGAAAACGACAACGCAGACATGTCGGGTGCCACTGTCTGCACCTGCACAGAAAGTTGTGAGCAGATATCTCCTTCCGTTCGGCCGGAATTGAAATAAGTTTGTGCATCTTCAATGTTGGTCGCGGTCAATGACAAAAAGGCGCTTATCTTCAATCTAGGTGTTTCTGCGTGCTGCTCCGGCCCAAAGAGTGCCCGGCTGAAAACGACAACGCAGGCATGTCGGGTGCCACTGTCTGCACCTGCACAGAAAGTTTTGAGCAGATATCTTCTTTCGTTCGGCCGGAATTGCAAGACGTTTGTGCATCTTCAATATTGGTCACGGTCAATGTCAAAAAGCCCTTATCTGCAATCTAAGTGTTTCTGCGTGCTGCGCCGGCCCAAAGAGTGCCCGGCTGAAAACGACAACGCAGGCATGTCGGGTGCCACTGTCTGCACCAGCACAGAAAGTTTTGAGCAGATATCTCCTTCCATTCGGCCGGAATTGCAAGAAGTTTGTGCATCTTCTATGTTCGTCGCGGTCAATAGCAATAGGCGCTTATCTTCAATCTAGGTGTTTCTGCGTGCTGCGCAAGCCCAAAGAGTGCCCGGCGGAAAACGACAACGCAGGCATGTCGGGTGCCACTGTCTACACCTGCACAGAAAATTGTGAGCAGATATCTCCTTCCGTTCGGCCGGAATTGAAAGAAGTTTGTGCATCTTCAATGTTGGTCGCGGTCAATGACAAAAAGACGCTTATCTTCAATCTAGGTGTTTTTGCGTGCTGCTCCGGCCCAAAGAGTGCCCGGCTGAAAACGACAACGCAGGCATGTCGGGTGCCACTGTCTGCACCTGCACAGAATGTTTTGAGCAGATATCTTCTTTCGTTCGGCCGGAATTGCAAGACGTTTGTGCATCTTCAATATTGGTCACGGTCAATGTCAAAAAGCCCTTATCTGCAATTTAGGTGTTTCGGCGTGCTGCGCCGGCCCAAAGAGTGCCCGGCTGAAAACGACAACGCAGGCATGTCGGGTGCCACTGTCTGCACCTGGACAGAAAGTTTTGAGCAGATATCTCCTTCCATTCGGCCGGAATTGCAAGAAGTTTGTGCATCTTCTCTGTTCGTCGCGGTCAATGGCAAAAGGCGCTTATCTTCAATCTAGGTGTTTCTGCGTGCTGCTCCGGCCCAAAGAGTGCCCGGCGGAAAACGACAACGCAGGCATGTCGAGTTCCACTGTCTACACCTGCACAGAAAGTTTTGAGCAGATATCTCCTTCTATTCCGCCGGAATTGCAAGAGGTTTGTGCATCTTCTATGTTCGTCGCGGTCAATGGCAAAAGGCGCTTATCTTCAATCTAGGTGTTTCTGCGTGCTGCGCCGGCCCAAAGAGTGCCCGGCGGAAAACGACAACGCAGGCATGTCGGGTGCCACTGTCTGCACCTGCACAGTAAGTTGTGAGCAGATATCTCCTTCCATTCGGCCGGAATTGCAAGACGTTTGTGCATATTCAATATTGGTCACGGTCAATGTCAAAAAGCCCTTATCTGGAATCTAGGTGTTTCTGCGTGCTGCGCCGGCCCAAAGAGTGCCCGGCTGAAAACGACAACGCAGGCATGTCGGGTGCCACTGTCTGCACCAGCTCAGAAAGTTTTGAGCAGATATCTCCTTCCATTCGGCCGGAATTGCAAGAAGTTTGTGCATCTTCTATGTTCGTCGCGGTCAATGGCAAAAGGCGCTTATCTTCAATATAGGTGTTTCTGCGTGCTGCTCCGGCCCAAAGAGTGCCCGGCGGAAAACGACAACGCAGGCATGTCGGGTGCCACTGTCTGCACCTGCACAGAAAGTTGTGAGCAGATATCTCCTTCCATTCGGCCGGAATTGCAAGACGTTTGTGCATCTTCAATATTGGTCACGGTCAATGTCAAAAAGCCCTTATCTGCAATCTAGGTGTTTCTGCGTGCTGCGCCGGCCCAAAGAGTGCCCGGCTGAAAACGACAACGCAGGCATGTCGGGTGCCACTGTCTGCACCAGCTCAGAAAGTTTTGAGCAGATATCTCCTTCCATTCGGCCGGAATTACAAGAAGTTTGTGCATCTTCTATGTTCGTCGCGGTCAATGGCAAAAGGCGCTTATCTTTAATGTAGGTGTTTCTGCGTGCTGCGCCGGCCCAAAGAGTGCCCGGCGGAAAACGACAACGCAGGCATGTCGAGTTCCACTGTCTACACCTGCACAGAAAGTTTTGAGCAGATATCTCCTTCTATTCCGCCGGAATTGCAAGAGGTTTGTGCATCTTCTATGTTCGTCGCGGTCAATGGCAAAAGGCGCTTATCTTCAATCTAGGTGTTTCTGCGTGCTGCGCCGGCCCAAAGAGTGCCCGGCGGAAAACGACAACGCAGGCATGTCGGGTGCCACTGTCTGCACCTGCACAGTAAGTTGTGAGCAGATATCTCCTTCCATTCGGCCGGAATTGCAAGACGTTTGTGCATCTTCAATATTGGTCACGGTCAATGTCAAAAAGCCCTTATCTGGAATCTAGGTGTTTCTGCGTGCTGCGCCGGCCCAAAGAGTGCCCGGCTGAAAACGACAACGCAGGCATGTCGGGTGCCACTGTCTGCACCAGCTCAGAAAGTTTTGAGCAGATATCTCCTTCCATTCGGCCGGAATTGCAAGAAGTTTGTGCATCTTCTATGTTCGTCGCGGTCAATGGCAAAAGGCGCTTATCTTCAATATAGGTGTTTCTGCGTGCTGCTCCGGCCCAAAGAGTGCCCGGCGGAAAACGACAACGCAGGCATGTCGGGTGCCACTGTCTGCACCTGCACAGAAAGTTGTGAGCAGATATCTCCTTCCATTCGGCCGGAATTGCAAGACGTTTGTGCATCTTCAATATTGGTCACGGTCAATGTCAAAAAGCCCTTATCTGCAATCTAGGTGTTTCTGCGTGCTGCGCCGGCCCAAAGAGTGCCCGGCTGAAAACGACAACGCAGGCATGTCGGGTGCCACTGTCTGCACCAGCTCAGAAAGTTTTGAGCAGATATCTCCTTCCATTCGGCCGGAATTACAAGAAGTTTGTGCATCTTCTATGTTCGTCGCGGTCAATGGCAAAAGGCGCTTATCTTTAATGTAGGTGTTTCTGCGTGCTGCGCCGGCCCAAAGAGTGCCCGGCGGAAAACGACAACGCAGGCATGTCGGGTGCCACTGTCTGCAACTGCACAGAAAGTTGTGAGCAGATATCTCCTTCCATTCGGCCGGAATTGCAAGACGTTTGTGCATCTTCCATATTGGTCACAGTCAATGTCAAAAAGCCCTTATCTGCAATCTAGGTGTTTCTGCGTACTGCGCCGGCCCAAAGAGTGCCCGGCTGAAAACGACAACGCAGGCATGTCGGGTGCCACTGTTTGCACCAGCTCAGAAAGTTTTGAGCAGATATCTCCTTCCATTCGGCCGGAATTGCAAGAAGTTTGTACATCTTCTATGTTCGTTGCGGTCAATGGCAAAAGGCGCTTATCTTCAATCTAGGTGTTTCTGCGTGCTGCTCCGGCCCAAAGAGTGCCCGGCGGAAAACGACAACGCAGGCATGTCGAGTGCCACTGTCTACACTTGCACAGAAAGTTTTGAGCAGATATCTCCTTCTATTCGGCCGGAATTGCAAGAAGTTTGTGCATCTTCTATGTTCGTCGCGGTCAATGGCAAAAGGCGCTTATCTTTAATCTAGGTGTTTCTGCGTGCTGCGCCGGCCCAAAGAGTGCCCGGCGGAAAACGACAACGCAGGCATGTCGGGTGCCACTGTCTGCACCTGCACAGAAAGTTGTGAGCAGATATCTCCTTCCGTTCGGCCGGAATTGAAATAAGTTTGTGCATCTTCAATGTTGGTCGCGGTCAATGACAAAAAGGCGCTTATCTTCAATCTAGGTGTTTCTGCGTGCTGCTCCGGCCCAAAGAGTGCCCGGCTGAAAACGACAACGCAGGCATGTCGGGTGCCACTGTCTGCACCTGCACAGAAAGTTTTGAGCAGATATCTTCTTTCATTCGGCCGGAATTGCAAGACGTTTGTGCATCTTCAATATTGGTCACGGTCAATGTCAAAAAGCCCTTATCTGCAATCTAGGTGTTTCTGCGTGCTGCGCCGGCCCAAAGAGTGCCCGGCTGAAAACGACAACGCAGGCATGTCGGGTGTCACTGTCTGCACCAGCTCAGAAAGTTTTGAGCAGATATCTCCTTCTATTCGGCCGGAATTGCAAGATGTTTGTGCATCTTCTATGTTCGTCGCGGTCAATGGCAAAAGGCGCTTATCTTCAATCTAGGTGTTTCTGCGTGCTGCTCCGGCCCAAAGAGTGCTCGGCGGAAAACGACAACGCAGGCATTTCGGGTGCCACTGTCTACACCTGCACAGAAAGTTTTGAGCAGATATCTCCTTCCATTCGGCCGGAATTGCAAGAAGTTTGTGCATCTTCTATGTTCGTCGCGGTCAATGGCAAAAGGCGCTTATCTTCAATCTAGGTGTTTCTGCGTGCTGCGCCGGCCCAAAGAGTGCCCGGCGGAAAACGACAACGCAGGCATGTCGGGTGCCACTGTCTGCACCTGCACAGAAAATTGTGAGCAGATATCTCCTTCCGTTCGGCCGGAATTGAAAGAAGTTTGTGCATCTTCAATGTTGGTCGCGGTCAATGACAAAAAGACGCTTATCTTCAATCTAGGTGTTTCTGCGTGCTGCTCCGGCCCAAAGAGTGCCCGGCTGAAAACGACAACGCAGGCATGTCGGGTGCCACTGTCTGCACCTGCACAGAATGTTTTGAGCAGATATCTTCTTTCGTTCGGCCGGAATTGCAAGACGTTTGTGCATCTTCAATATTGGTCACGGTCAATGTCAAAAAGCCCTTATCTGCAATCTAGGTGTTTCTGCGTGCTGCGCCGGCCCAAAGAGTGCCCGGCTGAAAACGACAACGCAGTCATGTCGGGTGCCACTGTCTGCACCAGCTCAGAAAGTTTTGAGCAGATATCTCCTTCCATTCGGCCGGAATTGCAAGAAGTTTGTGCATCTTCTATGTTCGTCGCGGTCAATGGCAAAAGGCGCTTATCTTCAATCTAGGTGTTTCTGCGTGCTGCGCCGGCCCAAAGAGTGCCCGGCGGAAAACGACAACGCAGGCATGTTGAGTGCCACTGTCTACACCTGCACAGAAAGTTTTGAGCAGATATCTCCTTCTATTCCGCCGGAATTGCAAGAAGTTTGTGCATCTTCTATGTTCGTCGCGGTCAATGGCAAAAGGCGCTTATCTTCAATCTAGGTGTTTCTGCGTGCTGCTCCGGCCCAAAGAGTGCTCGGCGGAAAACGACAACGCAGTCATGTCGGGTGCCACTGTCTACACCTGCACAGAAAGTTTTGAGCAGATATCTCCTTCCATTCGGCCGCCATTGCAAGAAGTTTGTGCATCTTCTATGTTCGTCGCGGTCAATGGCAAAAGGCGCTTATCTTCAATCTAGGTGTTTCTGCGTGCTGCGCCGGCCCAAAGAGTGCCCGGCGGAAAACGACAACGCAGGCATGTCGGGTGCCACTGTCTACACCTGCACAGAAAATTGTGAGCAGATATCTCCTTCCGTTCGGCCGGAATTGAAAGAAGTTTGTGCATCTTCAATGTTGGTCGCGGTCAATGACAAAAAGACGCTTATCTTCAATCTAGGTGTTTCTGCGTGCTGCTCCGGCCCAAAGAGTGCCCGGCTGAAAACGACAACGCAGGCATGTCGGGTGCCACTGTCTGCACCTGCACAGAATGTTTTGAGCAGATATCTTCTTTCGTTCGGCCGGAATTGCAAGACGTTTGTGCATCTTCAATATTGGTCACGGTCAATGTCAAAAAGCCCTTATCTGCAATCTAGGTGTTTCTGCGTGCTGCGCCGGCCCAAAGAGTGCCCGGCTGAAAACGACAACGCAGTCATGTCGGGTGCCACTGTCTGCACCAGCTCAGAAAGTTTTGAGCAGATATCTCCTTCCATTCGGCCGGAATTGCAAGAAGTTTGTGCATCTTCTATGTTCGTCGCGGTCAATGGCAAAAGGCGCTTATCTTCAATCTAGGTGTTTCTGCGTGCTGCGCCGGCCCAAAGAGTGCCCGGCGGAAAACGACAACGCAGGCATGTTGAGTGCCACTGTCTACACCTGCACAGAAAGTTTTGAGCAGATATCTCCTTCTATTCCGCCGGAATTGCAAGAAGTTTGTGCATCTTCTATGTTCGTCGCGGTCAATGGCAAAAGGCGCTTATCTTCAATCTAGGTGTTTCTGCGTGCTGCGCCGGCCCAAAGAGTGCCCGGCTGAAAACGACAACGCAGGCATGTCGGGTGCCACTGTCTGCACCTGCACAGAAAGTTGTGAGCAGATATCTCCTTCCGTTCGGCCGGAATTGAAATAAGTTTGTGCATCTTCAATGTTGGTCGCGGTCAATGACAAAAAGGCGCTTATCTTCAATCTAGGTGTTTCTGCGTGCTGCTCCGGCCCAAAGAGTGCCCGGCTGAAAACGACAACGCAGGCATGTCGGGTGCCACTGTCTGCACCTGCACAGAAAGTTTTGAGCAGATATCTTCTTTCGTTCGGCCGGAATTGCAAGACGTTTGTGCATCTTCAATATTGGTCACGATCAATGTCAAAAAGCCCTTATCTGCAATCTAGGTGTTTCTGCGTGCGGCGCCGGCCCAAAGAGTGCCCGGCTGAAAACGACAACGCAAGCATGTCGGGTGCCACTGTTTGCACCAGCTCAGAAAGTTTTGAGCAGATATCTCCTTCCATTCGGCCGGAATTGCAAGAAGTTTGTGCATCTTCTATGTTCGTCGCGGTCAATGGCAAAAGGCGCTTATCTTCAATATAGGTGTTTCTGCGTGCTGCTCCGGCCCAAAGAGTGCCCGGCGGAAAACGACAACGCAGGCATGTCGGGTGCCACTGTCTGCACCTGCACAGAAAGTTGTGAGCAGATATCTCCTTCCATTCGGCCGGAATTGCAAGACGTTTGTGCATCTTCAATATTGGTCACGGTCAATGTCAAAAAGCCCTTATCTGCAATCTAGGTGTTTCTGCGTGCTGCGCCGGCCCAAAGAGTGCCCGGCTGAAAACGACAACGCAGGCATGTCGGGTGCCACTGTCTGCACCAGCTCAGAAAGTTTTGAGCAGATATCTCCTTCCATTCGGCCGGAATTACAAGAAGTTTGTGCATCTTCTATGTTCGTCGCGGTCAATGGCAAAAGGCGCTTATCTTCAATGTAGGTGTTTCTGCGTGCTGCGCCGGCCCAAAGAGTGCCCGGCGGAAAACGACAACGCAGGCATGTCGGGTGCCACTGTCTGCAACTGCACAGAAAGTTGTGAGCAGATATCTCCTTCCATTCGGCCGGAATTGCAAGACGTTTGTGCATCTTCCATATTGGTCACAGTCAATGTCAAAAAGCCCTTATCTGCAATCTAGGTGTTTCTGCGTGCTGCGCCGGCCCAAAGAGTGCCCGGCTGAAAACGACAACGCAGGCATGTCGGGTGCCACTGTTTGCACCAGCTCAGAAAGTTTTGAGCAGATATCTCCTTCCATTCGGCCGGAATTGCAAGAAGTTTGTACATCTTCTATGTTCGTTGCGGTCAATGGCAAAAGGCGCTTATCTTCAATCTAGGTGTTTCTGCGTGCTGCTCCGGCCCAAAGAGTGCCCGGCGGAAAACGACAACGCAGGCATGTCGAGTGCCACTGTCTACACTTGCACAGAAAGTTTTGAGCAGATATCTCCTTCTATTCGGCCGGAATTGCAAGAAGTTTGTGCATCTTCTATGTTCGTCGCGGTCAATGGCAAAAGGCGCTTATCTTTAATCTAGGTGTTTCTGCGTGCTGCGCCGGCCCAAAGAGTGCCCGGCGGAAAACGACAACGCAGGCATGTCGGGTGCCACTGTCTGCACCTGCACAGAAAGTTGTGAGCAGATATCTCCTTCCGTTCGGCCGGAATTGAAATAAGTTTGTGCATCTTCAATGTTGGTCGCGGTCAATGACAAAAAAGCGCTTATCTTCAATCTAGGTGTTTCTGCGTGCTGCTCCGGCCCAAAGAGTGCCCGGCGGAAACCGAAAACGCAGTCATGTCGGGTGCCACTGTCTACACTTGCACAGAAAGTTTTGAGCAGATATCTCCTTCCATTCGGCCGGGATTGCAAGAAGTTTGTGCATCTTCTATGTTCGTCGCGGTCAATGGCAAAAGGCGCTTATCTTCAATCTAGGTGTTTCTGCGTGCTGCGCCGGCCCAAAGAGTGCCCGGCGGAAAACGACAACGCAGGCATGTCGAGTGCCACTGTCTACACCTGCACAGAAAGTTTTGAGCAGATACCTCCTTCTATTCCGCCGGAATTGCAAGAAGTTTGTGCATCTTCTATGTTCGTCGCGGTCAATGGCAAAAGGCGCTTATCTTCAATCTAGGTGTTTCTGCGTGCTGCGCCGGCCCAAAGAGTGCCTGGCGGAAAACGACAACGCAGACATGTCGGGTGCCACTGTCTGCACCTGCACAGAAAGTTGTGAGCAGATATCTCCTTCCGTTCGGCCGGAATTGAAATAAGTTTGTGCATCTTCAATGTTGGTCGCGGTCAATGACAAAAAGGCGCTTATCTTCAATCTAGGTGTTTCTGCGTGCTGCTCCGGCCCAAAGAGTGCCCGGCTGAAAACGACAACGCAGGCATGTCGGGTGCCACTGTCTGCACCTGCACAGAAAGTTTTGAGCAGATATCTTCTTTCGTTCGGCCGGAATTGCAAGACGTTTGTGCATCTTCAATATTGGTCACGGTCAATGTCAAAAAGCCCTTATCTGCAATCTAAGTGTTTCTGCGTGCTGCGCCGGCCCAAAGAGTGCCCGGCTGAAAACGACAACGCAGGCATGTCGGGTGCCACTGTCTGCACCAGCACAGAAAGTTTTGAGCAGATATCTCCTTCCATTCGGCCGGAATTGCAAGAAGTTTGTGCATCTTCTCTGTTCGTCGCGGTCAATGGCAAAAGGCGCTTATCTTCAATCTAGGTGTTTCTGCGTGCTGCTCCGGCCCAAAGAGTGCCCGGCGGAAAACGACAACGCAGGCATGTCGAGTTCCACTGTCTACACCTGCACAGAAAGTTTTGAGCAGATATCTCCTTCTATTCCGCCGGAATTGCAAGAAGTTTGTGCATCTTCTATGTTCGTCGCGGTCAATGGCAAAAGGCGCTTATCTTCAATCTAGGTGTTTCTGCGTGCTGCGCCGGCCCAAAGTGTGCCCGGCGGAAAACGACAACGCAGGCATGTCGGGTGCCACTGTCTGCACCTGCACAGTAAGTTGTGAGCAGATATCTCCTTCCATTCGGCCGGAATTGCAAGACGTTTGTGCATCTTCAATATTGGTCACGGTCAATGTCAAAAAGCCCTTATCTGCAATCTAGGTGTTTCTGCGTGATGCGCCGGCCCAAAGAGTGCCCGGCTGAAAACGACAACGCAGTCATGTCGGGTGCCACTGTCTGCACCAGCTCAGAAAGTTTTGAGCAGATATCTCCTTCCATTCGGCCGGAATTGCAAGAAGTTTGTGCATCTTCTCTGTTCGTCGCGGTCAATGGCAAAAGGCGCTTATCTTCAATCTAGGTGTTTCTGCGTGCTGCTCCGGCCCAAAGAGTGCCCGGCGGAAAGCGAAAACGCAGTCATGTCGGGTGCCACTGTCTACACTTGCACAGAAAGTTTTGAGCAGATATCTCCTTCCATTCGGCCGGGATTGCAAGAAGTTTGTGCATCTTCTATGTTCGTCGCGGTCAATGGCAAAAGGCGCTTATCTTCAATCTAGGTGTTTCTGCGTGCTGCGCCGGCCCAAAGAGTGCCCGGCGGAAAACGACAACGCAGGCATGTCGAGTGCCACTGTCTACACCTGCACAGAAAGTTTTGAGCAGATATCTCCTTCTATTCCGCCGGAATTGCAAGAAGTTTGTGCATCTTCTATGTTCGTCGCGGTCAATGGCAAAAGGCGCTTATCTTCAATCTAGGTGTTTCTGCGTGCTGCGCCGGCCCAAAGAGTGTCTGGCGGAAAACGACAACGCAGACATGTCGGGTGCCACTGTCTGCACCTGCACAGAAAGTTGTGAGCAGATATCTCCTTCCGTTCGGCCGGAATTGAAATAAGTTTGTGCATCTTCAATGTTGGTCGCGGTCAATGACAAAAAGGCGCTTATCTTCAATCTAGGTGTTTCTGCGTGCTGCTCCGGCCCAAAGAGTGCCCGGCTGAAAACGACAACGCAGGCATGTCGGGTGCCACTGTCTGCACCTGCACAGAAAGTTTTGAGCAGATATCTTCTTTCGTTCGGCCGGAATTGCAAGACGTTTGTGCATCTTCAATATTGGTCACGGTCAATGTCAAAAAGCCCTTATCTGCAATCTAAGTGTTTCTGCGTGCTGCGCCGGCCCAAAGAGTGCCCGGCTGAAAACGACAACGCAGGCATGTCGGGTGCCACTGTCTGCACCAGCACAGAAAGTTTTGAGCAGATATCTCCTTCCATTCGGCCGGAATTGCAAGAAGTTTGTGCATCTTCTATGTTCGTTTCGGTCAATAGCAATAGGCGCTTATCTTCAATCTAGGTGTTTCTGCGTGCTGCGCAAGCCCAAAGAGTGCCCGGCGGAAAACGACAACGCAGGCATGTCGGGTGCCACTGTCTACACCTGCACAGAAAATTGTGAGCAGATATCTCCTTCCGTTCGGCCGGAATTGAAAGAAGTTTGTGCATCTTCAATGTTGGTCGCGGTCAATAACAAAAAGACGCTTATCTTCAATCTAGGTGTTTCTGCGTGCTGCTCCGGCCCAAAGAGTGCCCGGCTGAAAACGACAACGCAGGCATGTCGGGTGCCACTGTCTGCACCTGCACAGAATGTTTTGAGCAGATATCTTCTTTCGTTCGGCCGGAATTGCAAGACGTTTGTGCATCTTCAACATTGGTCACGGTCAATGTCAAAAAGCCCTTATCTGCAATCTAGGTGTTTCTGCGTGATGCGCCGGCCCAAAGAGTGCCCGGCTGAAAACGACAACGCAGTCATGTCGGGTGCCACTGTCTGCACCAGCTCAGAAAGTTTTGAGCAGATATCTCCTTCCATTCGGCCGGAATTGCAAGAAGTTTGTGCATCTTCTCTGTTCGTCGCGGTCAATGGCAAAAGGCGCTTATCTTCAATCTAGGTGTTTCTGCGTGCTGCTCTGGCCCAAAGAGTGCCCGGCTGAAAACGACAACGCAGGCATGTCGGGTGCCACTGTCTGCACCTGCACAGAAAGTTTTGAGCAGATATCTCCTTCAATTCGGCCGGAATTGCAAGAAGTTTGTGCATCTTCTATGTTCGTCGCGGTCAATGGCAAAAGGCGCTTATCTTCAATCTAGGTGTTTCTGCGTGCTGCGCCGGCCCAATGAGTGCCCGGCGGAAAACGACAACGCAGGCATGTCGGGTGCCACTGTCTACACCTGCACAGAAAATTGTGAGCAGATATCTCCTTCCGTTCGGCCGGAATTGAAAGAAGTTTGTGCATCTTCAATGTTGGTCGCGGTCAATGACAAAAAGACGCTTATCTTCAATTTAGGTGTTTCTGCGTGCTGCTCCGGCCCAAAGAGTGCCCGGCTGAAAACGACAACGCAGGCATGTCGGGTGCCACTGTCTGCACCTGCACAGAATGTTTTGAGCAGATATCTTCTTTCGTTCGGCCGGAATTGCAAGACGTTTGTGCATCTTCAATATTGGTCACGGTCAATGTCAAAAAGCCCTTATCTGGAATCAAAGTGTTTCTGCGTGCTGCGCCGGCCCAAAGAGTGCCCGGCTGAAAACGACAACGCAGTCATGTCGGGTGCCACTGTCTGCACCAGCTCAGAAAGTTTTGAGCAGATATCTCCTTCCATTCGGCCGGAATTTCAAGAAGTTTGTGCATCTTCTATGTTCGTCGCGGTCAATGGCAAAAGGCGCTTATCTTCAATCTAGGTGTTTCTGCGTGCTGCTCCGGCCCAAAGAGTGCTCGGCGGAAAACGACAACGCAGGCATGTCGGGTGCCACTGTCTACACCTGCACAGAAAGTTTTGAGCAGATATCTCCTTCCATTCGGCCGCCATTGCAAGAAGTTTGTGCATCTTCTATGTTCGTCGCGGTCAATGGCAAAAGGCGCTTATCTTCAATCTAGGTGTTTCTGCGTGCTGCGCCGGCCCAAAGAGTGCCCGGCGGAAAACGACAACGCAGGCATGTCGGGTGCCACTGTCTACACCTGCACAGAAAATTGTGAGCAGATATCTCCTTCCGTTCGGCCGGAATTGAAAGAAGTTTGTGCATCTTCAATGTTGGTCGCGGTCAATGACAAAAAGACGCTTATCTTCAATCTAGGTGTTTCTGCGTGCTGCTCCGGCCCAAAGAGTGCCCGGCTGAAAACGACAACGCAGGCATGTCGGGTGCCACTGTCTGCACCTGCACAGAATGTTTTGAGCAGATATCTTCTTTCGTTCGGCCGGAATTGCAAGACGTTTGTGCATCTTCAATATTGGTCACGGTCAATGTCAAAAAGCCCTTATCTGCAATCTAGGTGTTTCTGCGTGCTGCGCCGGCCCAAAGAGTGCCCGGCTGAAAACGACAACGCAGTCATGTCGGGTGCCACTGTCTGCACCAGCTCAGAAAGTTTTGAGCAGATATCTCCTTCCATTCGGCCGGAATTGCAAGAAGTTTGTGCATCTTCTATGTTCGTCGCGGTCAATGGCAAAAGGCGCTTATCTTCAATCTAGGTGTTTCTGCGTGCTGCGCCGGCCCAAAGAGTGCCCGGCGGAAAACGACAACGCAGGCATGTTGAGTGCCACTGTCTACACCTGCACAGAAAGTTTTGAGCAGATATCTCCTTCTATTCCGCCGGAATTGCAAGAAGTTTGTGCATCTTCTATGTTCGTCGCGGTCAATGACAAAAAGGCGCTTATCTTCAATCTAGGTGTTTCTGCGTGCTGCTCCGGCCCAAAGAGTGCCCGGCTGAAAACGACAACGCAGGCATGTCGGGTGCCACTGTCTGCACCTGCACAGAAAGTTTTGAGCAGATATCTTCTTTCGTTCGGCCGGAATTGCAAGACGTTTGTGCATCTTCAATATTGGTCACGATCAATGTCAAAAAGCCCTTATCTGCAATCTAGGTGTTTCTGCGTGCTGCGCCGGCCCAAAGAGTGCCCGGCTGAAAACGACAACGCAGGCATGTCGGGTGCCACTGTCTGCACCAGCTCAGAAAGTTTTGAGCAGATATCTCCTTCCATTCGGCCGGAATTGCAAGAAGTTTGTGCATCTTCTATGTTCGTCGCGGTCAATGGCAAAAGGCGCTTATCTTCAATCTAGGTGTTTCTGCGTGCTGCGCCGGCCCAAAGAGTGCCCGGCGGAAAACGACAACGCAGGCATGTCGCGTGCCACTGTCTACACCTGCACAGAAAATTGTGAGCAGATATCTCCTTCCGTTCGGCCGGAATTGAAAGAAGTTTGTGCATCTTCAATGTTGGTCGCGGTCAATAACAAAAAGACGCTTATCTTCAATCTAGGTGTTTCTGCGTGCTGCTCCGGCCCAAAGAGTGCCCGGCTGAAAACGACAACGCAGGCATGTCGGGTGCCACTGTCTGCACCTGCACAGAATGTTTTGAGCAGATATCTTCTTTCGTTCGGCCGGAATTGCAAGACGTTTGTGCATCTTCAACATTGGTCACGGTCAATGTCAAAAAGCCCTTATCTGCAATCTAGGTGTTTCTGCGTGATGCGCCGGCCCAAAGAGTGCCCGGCTGAAAACGACAACGCAGTCATGTCGGGTGCCACTGTCTGCACCAGCTCAGAAAGTTTTGAGCAGATATCTCCTTCCATTCGGCCGGAATTGCAAGAAGTTTGTGCATCTTCTCTGTTCGTCGCGGTCAATGGCAAAAGGCGCTTATCTTCAATCTAGGTGTTTCTGCGTGCTGCTCCGGCCCAAAGAGTGCCCGGCGGAAAGCGAAAACGCAGTCATGTCGGGTGCCACTGTCTACACTTGCACAGAAAGTTTTGAGCAGATATCTCCTTCCATTCGGCCGGGATTGCAAGAAGTTTGTGCATCTTCTATGTTCGTCGCGGTCAATGGCAAAAGGCGCTTATCTTCAATCTAGGTGTTTCTGCGTGCTGCGCCGGCCCAAAGAGTGCCCGGCGGAAAACGACAACGCAGGCATGTCGAGTGCCACTGTCTACACCTGCACAGAAAGTTTTGAGCAGATATCTCCTTCTATTCCGCCGGAATTGCAAGAAGTTTGTGCATCTTCTATGTTCGTCGCGGTCAATGGCAAAAGGCGCTTATCTTCAATCTAGGTGTTTCTGCGTGCTGCGCCGGCCCAAAGAGTGTCTGGCGGAAAACGACAACGCAGACATGTCGGGTGCCACTGTCTGCACCTGCACAGAAAGTTGTGAGCAGATATCTCCTTCCGTTCGGCCGGAATTGAAATAAGTTTGTGCATCTTCAATGTTGGTCGCGGTCAATGACAAAAAGGCGCTTATCTTCAATCTAGGTGTTTCTGCGTGCTGCTCCGGCCCAAAGAGTGCCCGGCTGAAAACGACAACGCAGGCATGTCGGGTGCCACTGTCTGCACCTGCACAGAAAGTTTTGAGCAGATATCTTCTTTCGTTCGGCCGGAATTGCAAGACGTTTGTGCATCTTCAATATTGGTCACGGTCAATGTCAAAAAGCCCTTATCTGCAATCTAAGTGTTTCTGCGTGCTGCGCCGGCCCAAAGAGTGCCCGGCTGAAAACGACAATGCAGGCATGTCGGGTGCCACTGTCTGCACCAGCACAGAAAGTTTTGAGCAGATATCTCCTTCCATTCGGCCGGAATTGCAAGAAGTTTGTGCATCTTCTATGTTCGTCGCGGTCAATAGCAATAGGCGCTTATCTTCAATCTAGGTGTTTCTGCGTGCTGCGCAAGCCCAAAGAGTGCCCGGCGGAAAACGACAACGCAGGCATGTCGGGTGCCACTGTCTACACCTGCACAGAAAATTGTGAGCAGATATCTCCTTCCGTTCGGCCGGAATTGAAAGAAGTTTGTGCATCTTTAATGTTGGTCGCGGTCAATGACAAAAAGACGCTTATCTTCAATCTAGGTGTTTTTGCGTGCTGCTCCGGCCCAAAGAGTGCCCGGCTGAAAACGACAACGCAGGCATGTCGGGTGCCACTGTCTGCACCTGCACAGAATGTTTTGAGCAGATATCTTCTTTCGTTCGGCCGGAATTGCAAGACGTTTGTGCATCTTCAATATTGGTCACGGTCAATGTCAAAAAGCCCTTATCTGCAATTTAGGTGTTTCGGCGTGCTGCGCCGGCCCAAAGAGTGCCCGGCTGAAAACGACAACGCAGGCATGTCGGGTGCCACTGTCTGCACCTGGACAGAAAGTTTTGAGCAGATATCTCCTTCCATTCGGCCGGAATTGCAAGAAGTTTGTGCATCTTCTCTGTTCGTCGCGGTCAATGGCAAAAGGCGCTTATCTTCAATCTAGGTGTTTCTGCGTGCTGCTCCGGCCCAAAGAGTGCCCGGCGGAAAACGACAACGCAGGCATGTCGAGTTCCACTGTCTACACCTGCACAGAAAGTTTTGAGCAGATATCTCCTTCTATTCCGCCGGAATTGCAAGAGGTTTGTGCATCTTCTATGTTCGTCGCGGTCAATGGCAAAAGGCGCTTATCTTCAATCTAGGTGTTTCTGCGTGCTGCGCCGGCCCAAAGAGTGCCCGGCGGAAAACGACAACGCAGGCATGTCGGGTGCCACTGTCTGCACCTGCACAGTAAGTTGTGAGCAGATATCTCCTTCCATTCGGCCGGAATTGCAAGACGTTTGTGCATCTTCAATATTGGTCACGGTCAATGTCAAAAAGCCCTTATCTGGAATCTAGGTGTTTCTGCGTGCTGCGCCGGCCCAAAGAGTGCCCGGCTGAAAACGACAACGCAGGCATGTCGGGTGCCACTGTCTGCACCAGCTCAGAAAGTTTTGAGCAGATATCTCCTTCCATTCGGCCGGAATTGCAAGAAGTTTGTGCATCTTCTATGTTCGTCGCGGTCAATGGCAAAAGGCGCTTATCTTCAATATAGGTGTTTCTGCGTGCTGCTCCGGCCCAAAGAGTGCCCGGCGGAAAACGACAACGCAGGCATGTCGGGTGCCACTGTCTGCACCTGCACAGAAAGTTGTGAGCAGATATCTCCTTCCATTCGGCCGGAATTGCAAGACGTTTGTGCATCTTCAATATTGGTCACGGTCAATGTCAAAAAGCCCTTATCTGCAATCTAGGTGTTTCTGCGTGCTGCGCCGGCCCAAAGAGTGCCCGGCTGAAAACGACAACGCAGGCATGTCGGGTGCCACTGTCTGCACCAGCTCAGAAAGTTTTGAGCAGATATCTCCTTCCATTCGGCCGGAATTACAAGAAGTTTGTGCATCTTCTATGTTCGTCGCGGTCAATGGCAAAAGGCGCTTATCTTTAATGTAGGTGTTTCTGCGTGCTGCGCCGGCCCAAAGAGTGCCCGGCGGAAAACGACAACGCAGGCATGTCGGGTGCCACTGTCTGCAACTGCACAGAAAGTTGTGAGCAGATATCTCCTTCCATTCGGCCGGAATTGCAAGACGTTTGTGCATCTTCCATATTGGTCACAGTCAATGTCAAAAAGCCCTTATCTGCAATCTAGGTGTTTCTGCGTACTGCGCCGGCCCAAAGAGTGCCCGGCTGAAAACGACAACGCAGGCATGTCGGGTGCCACTGTTTGCACCAGCTCAGAAAGTTTTGAGCAGATATCTCCTTCCATTCGGCCGGAATTGCAAGAAGTTTGTACATCTTCTATGTTCGTTGCGGTCAATGGCAAAAGGCGCTTATCTTCAATCTAGGTGTTTCTGCGTGCTGCTCCGGCCCAAAGAGTGCCCGGCGGAAAACGACAATGCAGGCATGTCGAGTGCCACTGTCTACACTTGCACAGAAAGTTTTGAGCAGATATCTCCTTCTATTCGGCCGGAATTGCAAGAAGTTTGTGCATCTTCTATGTTCGTCGCGGTCAATGGCAAAAGGCGCTTATCTTTAATCTAGGTGTTTCTGCGTGCTGCGCCGGCCCAAAGAGTGCCCGGCGGAAAACGACAACGCAGGCATGTCGGGTGCCACTGTCTGCACCTGCACAGAAAGTTGTGAGCAGATATCTCCTTCCGTTCGGCCGGAATTGAAATAAGTTTGTGCATCTTCAATGTTGGTCGCGGTCAATGACAAAAAGGCGCTTATCTTCAATCTAGGTGTTTCTGCGTGCTGCTCCGGCCCAAAGAGTGCCCGGCTGAAAACGACAACGCAGGCATGTCGGGTGCCACTGTCTGCACCTGCACAGAAAGTTTTGAGCAGATATCTTCTTTCATTCGGCCGGAATTGCAAGACGTTTGTGCATCTTCAATATTGGTCACGGTCAATGTCAAAAAGCCCTTATCTGCAATCTAGGTGTTTCTGCGTGCTGCGCCGGCCCAAAGAGTGCCCGGCTGAAAACGACAACGCAGGCATGTCGGGTGTCACTGTCTGCACCAGCTCAGAAAGTTTTGAGCAGATATCTCCTTCTATTCGGCCGGAATTGCAAGATGTTTGTGCATCTTCTATGTTCGTCGCGGTCAATGGCAAAAGGCGCTTATCTTCAATCTAGGTGTTTCTGCGTGCTGCTCCGGCCCAAAGAGTGCTCGGCGGAAAACGACAACGCAGGCATGTCGGGTGCCACTGTCTACACCTGCACAGAAAGTTTTGAGCAGATATCTCCTTCCATTCGGCCGGAATTGCAAGAAGTTTGTGCATCTTCTATGTTCGTCGCGGTCAATGGCAAAAGGCGCTTATCTTCAATCTAGGTGTTTCTGCGTGCTGCGCCGGCCCAAAGAGTGCCCGGCGGAAAACGACAACGCAGGCATGTCGGGTGCCACTGTCTGCACCTGCACAGAAAATTGTGAGCAGATATCTCCTTCCGTTCGGCCGGAATTGAAAGAAGTTTGTGCATCTTCAATGTTGGTCGCGGTCAATGACAAAAAGACGCTTATCTTCAATCTAGGTGTTTCTGCGTGCTGCTCCGGCCCAAAGAGTGCCCGGCTGAAAACGACAACGCAGGCATGTCGGGTGCCACTGTCTGCACCTGCACAGAATGTTTTGAGCAGATATCTTCTTTCGTTCGGCCGGAATTGCAAGACGTTTGTGCATCTTCAATATTGGTCACGGTCAATGTCAAAAAGCCCTTATCTGCAATCTAGGTGTTTCTGCGTGCTGCGCCGGCCCAAAGAGTGCCCGGCTGAAAACGACAACGCAGTCATGTCGGGTGCCACTGTCTGCACCAGCTCAGAAAGTTTTGAGCAGATATCTCCTTCCATTCGGCCGGAATTGCAAGAAGTTTGTGCATCTTCTATGTTCGTCGCGGTCAATGGCAAAAGGCGCTTATCTTCAATCTAGGTGTTTCTGCGTGCTGCGCCGGCCCAAAGAGTGCCCGGCGGAAAACGACAACGCAGGCATGTTGAGTGCCACTGTCTACACCTGCACAGAAAGTTTTGAGCAGATATCTCCTTCTATTCCGCCGGAATTGCAAGAAGTTTGTGCATCTTCTATGTTCGTCGCGGTCAATGGCAAAAGGCGCTTATCTTCAATCTAGGTGTTTCTGCGTGCTGCTCCGGCCCAAAGAGTGCTCGGCGGAAAACGACAACGCAGTCATGTCGGGTGCCACTGTCTACACCTGCACAGAAAGTTTTGAGCAGATATCTCCTTCCATTCGGCCGCCATTGCAAGAAGTTTGTGCATCTTCTATGTTCGTCGCGGTCAATGGCAAAAGGCGCTTATCTTCAATCTAGGTGTTTCTGCGTGCTGCGCCGGCCCAAAGAGTGCCCGGCGGAAAACGACAACGCAGGCATGTCGGGTGCCACTGTCTACACCTGCACAGAAAATTGTGAGCAGATATCTCCTTCCGTTCGGCCGGAATTGAAAGAAGTTTGTGCATCTTCAATGTTGGTCGCGGTCAATGACAAAAAGACGCTTATCTTCAATCTAGGTGTTTCTGCGTGCTGCTCCGGCCCAAAGAGTGCCCGGCTGAAAACGACAACGCAGGCATGTCGGGTGCCACTGTCTGCACCTGCACAGAATGTTTTGAGCAGATATCTTCTTTCGTTCGGCCGGAATTGCAAGACGTTTGTGCATCTTCAATATTGGTCACGGTCAATGTCAAAAAGCCCTTATCTGCAATCTAGGTGTTTCTGCGTGCTGCGCCGGCCCAAAGAGTGCCCGGCTGAAAACGACAACGCAGTCATGTCGGGTGCCACTGTCTGCACCAGCTCAGAAAGTTTTGAGCAGATATCTCCTTCCATTCGGCCGGAATTGCAAGAAGTTTGTGCATCTTCTATGTTCGTCGCGGTCAATGGCAAAAGGCGCTTATCTTCAATCTAGGTGTTTCTGCGTGCTGCGCCGGCCCAAAGAGTGCCCGGCGGAAAACGACAACGCAGGCATGTTGAGTGCCACTGTCTACACCTGCACAGAAAGTTTTGAGCAGATATCTCCTTCTATTCCGCCGGAATTGCAAGAAGTTTGTGCATCTTCTATGTTCGTCGCGGTCAATGGCAAAAGGCGCTTATCTTCAATCTAGGTGTTTCTGCGTGCTGCGCCGGCCCAAAGAGTGCCCGGCTGAAAACGACAACGCAGGCATGTCGGGTGCCACTGTCTGCACCTGCACAGAAAGTTGTGAGCAGATATCTCCTTCCGTTCGGCCGGAATTGAAATAAGTTTGTGCATCTTCAATGTTGGTCGCGGTCAATGACAAAAAGGCGCTTATCTTCAATCTAGGTGTTTCTGCGTGCTGCTCCGGCCCAAAGAGTGCCCGGCTGAAAACGACAACGCAGGCATGTCGGGTGCCACTGTCTGCACCTGCACAGAAAGTTTTGAGCAGATATCTTCTTTCGTTCGGCCGGAATTGCAAGACGTTTGTGCATCTTCAATATTGGTCACGATCAATGTCAAAAAGCCCTTATCTGCAATCTAGGTGTTTCTGCGTGCGGCGCCGGCCCAAAGAGTGCCCGGCTGAAAACGACAACGCAAGCATGTCGGGTGCCACTGTTTGCACCAGCTCAGAAAGTTTTGAGCAGATATCTCCTTCCATTCGGCCGGAATTGCAAGAAGTTTGTGCATCTTCTATGTTCGTCGCGGTCAATGGCAAAAGGCGCTTATCTTCAATATAGGTGTTTCTGCGTGCTGCTCCGGCCCAAAGAGTGCCCGGCGGAAAACGACAACGCAGGCATGTCGGGTGCCACTGTCTGCACCTGCACAGAAAGTTGTGAGCAGATATCTCCTTCCATTCGGCCGGAATTGCAAGACGTTTGTGCATCTTCAATATTGGTCACGGTCAATGTCAAAAAGCCCTTATCTGCAATCTAAGTGTTTCTGCGTGCTGCGCCGGCCCAAAGAGTGCCCGGCTGAAAACGACAACGCAGGCATGTCGGGTGCCACTGTCTGCACCAGCACAGAAAGTTTTGAGCAGATATCTCCTTCCATTCGGCCGGAATTGCAAGAAGTTTGTGCATCTTCTATGTTCGTCGCGGTCAATAGCAATAGGCGCTTATCTTCAATCTAGGTGTTTCTGCGTGCTGCGCAAGCCCAAAGAGTGCCCGGCGGAAAACGACAACGCAGGCATGTCGGGTGCCACTGTCTACACCTGCACAGAAAATTGTGAGCAGATATCTCCTTCCGTTCGGCCGGAATTGAAAGAAGTTTGTGCATCTTCAATGTTGGTCGCGGTCAATGACAAAAAGACGCTTATCTTCAATCTAGGTGTTTTTGCGTGCTGCTCCGGCCCAAAGAGTGCCCGGCTGAAAACGACAACGCAGGCATGTCGGGTGCCACTGTCTGCACCTGCACAGAATGTTTTGAGCAGATATCTTCTTTCGTTCGGCCGGAATTGCAAGACGTTTGTGCATCTTCAATATTGGTCACGGTCAATGTCAAAAAGCCCTTATCTGCAATTTAGGTGTTTCGGCGTGCTGCGCCGGCCCAAAGAGTGCCCGGCTGAAAACGACAACGCAGGCATGTCGGGTGCCACTGTCTGCACCTGGACAGAAAGTTTTGAGCAGATATCTCCTTCCATTCGGCCGGAATTGCAAGAAGTTTGTGCATCTTCTCTGTTCGTCGCGGTCAATGGCAAAAGGCGCTTATCTTCAATCTAGGTGTTTCTGCGTGCTGCTCCGGCCCAAAGAGTGCCCGGCGGAAAACGACAACGCAGGCATGTCGAGTTCCACTGTCTACACCTGCACAGAAAGTTTTGAGCAGATATCTCCTTCTATTCCGCCGGAATTGCAAGAAGTTTGTGCATCTTCTATGTTCGTCGCGGTCAATGGCAAAAGGCGCTTATCTTCAATCTAGGTGTTTCTGCGTGCTGCGCCGGCCCAAAGAGTGCCCGGCGGAAAACGACAACGCAGGCATGTCGGGTGCCACTGTCTGCACCTGCACAGTAAGTTGTGAGCAGATATCTCCTTCCATTCGGCCGGAATTGGAAGACGTTTGTGCATCTTCAATATTGGTCACGGTCAATGTCAAAAAGCCCTTATCTGGAATCTAGGTGTTTCTGCGTGCTGCGCCGGCCCAAAGAGTGCCCGGCTGAAAACGACAACGCAGGCATGTCGGGTGCCACTGTCTGCACCAGCTCAGAAAGTTTTGAGCAGATATCTCCTTCCATTCGGCCGGAATTGCAAGAAGTTTGTGCATCTTCTATGTTCGTCGCGGTCAATGGCAAAAGGCGCTTATCTTCAATATAGGTGTTTCTGCGTGCTGCTCCGGCCCAAAGAGTGCCCGGCGGAAAACGACAACGCAGGCATGTCGGGTGCCACTGTCTGCACCTGCACAGAAAGTTGTGAGCAGATATCTCCTTCCATTCGGCCGGAATTGCAAGACGTTTGTGCATCTTCAATATTGGTCACGGTCAATGTCAAAAAGCCCTTATCTGCAATCTAGGTGTTTCTGCGTGCTGCGCCGGCCCAAAGAGTGCCCGGCTGAAAACGACAACGCAGGCATGTCGGGTGCCACTGTCTGCACCAGCTCAGAAAGTTTTGAGCAGATATCTCCTTCCATTCGGCCGGAATTACAAGAAGTTTGTGCATCTTCTATGTTCGTCGCGGTCAATGGCAAAAGGCGCTTATCTTCAATGTAGGTGTTTCTGCGTGCTGCGCCGGCCCAAAGAGTGCCCGGCGGAAAACGACAACGCAGGCATGTCGGGTGCCACTGTCTGCAACTGCACAGAAAGTTGTGAGCAGATATCTCCTTCCATTCGGCCGGAATTGCAAGACGTTTGTGCATCTTCCATATTGGTCACAGTCAATGTCAAAAAGCCCTTATCTGCAATCTAGGTGTTTCTGCGTGCTGCGCCGGCCCAAAGAGTGCCCGGCTGAAAACGACAACGCAGGCATGTCGGGTGCCACTGTTTGCACCAGCTCAGAAAGTTTTGAGCAGATATCTCCTTCCATTCGGCCGGAATTGCAAGAAGTTTGTACATCTTCTATGTTCGTTGCGGTCAATGGCAAAAGGCGCTTATCTTCAATCTAGGTGTTTCTGCGTGCTGCTCCGGCCCAAAGAGTGCCCGGCGGAAAACGACAACGCAGGCATGTCGAGTGCCACTGTCTACACTTGCACAGAAAGTTTTGAGCAGATATCTCCTTCTATTCGGCCGGAATTGCAAGAAGTTTGTGCATCTTCTATGTTCGTCGCGGTCAATGGCAAAAGGCGCTTATCTTCAATCTAGGTGTTTCTGCGTGCTGCGCCGGCCCAAAGAGTGCCCGGCGGAAAACGACAACGCAGGCATGTCGGGTGCCACTGTCTGCACCTGCACAGAAAGTTTTGAGCAGATATCTTCTTTCGTTCGGCCGGAATTGCAAGACGTTTGTGCATCTTCAATATTGGTCACGATCAATGTCAAAAAGCCCTTATCTGCAATCTAGGTGTTTCTGCGTGCTGCGCCGGCCCAAAGAGTGCCCGGCTGAAAACGACAACGCAGGCATGTCGGGTGCCACTGTCTGCACCAGCTCAGAAAGTTTTGAGCAGATATCTCCTTCCATTCGGCCGGAATTGCAAGAAGTTTGTGCATCTTCTATGTTCGTCGCGGTCAATGGCAAAAGGCACTTATCTTCAATCTAGGTGTTTCTGCGTGCTGCGCCGGCCCAAAGAGTGCCCGGCGGAAAACGACAACGCAGGCATGTCGGGTGCCACTGTCTACACCTGCACAGAAAATTGTGAGCAGATATCTCCTTCCGTTCGGCCGGAATTGAAAGAAGTTTGTGCATCTTCAATGTTGGTCGCGGTCAATAACAAAAAGACGCTTATCTTCAATCTAGGTGTTTCTGCGTGCTGCTCCGGCCCAAAGAGTGCCCGGCTGAAAACGACAACGCAGGCATGTCGGGTGCCACTGTCTGCACCTGCACAGAATGTTTTGAGCAGATATCTTCTTTCGTTCGGCCGGAATTGCAAGACGTTTGTGCATCTTCAATATTGGTCACGGTCAATGTCAAAAAGCCCTTATCTGCAATCTAGGTGTTTCTGCGTGATGCGCCGGCCCAAAGAGTGCCCGGCTGAAAACGACAACGCAGTCATGTCGGGTGCCACTGTCTGCACCAGCTCAGAAAGTTTTGAGCAGATATCTCCTTCCATTCGGCCGGAATTGCAAGAAGTTTGTGCATCTTCTCTGTTCGTCGCGGTCAATGGCAAAAGGCGCTTATCTTCAATCTAGGTGTTTCTGCGTGCTGCTCCGGCCCAAAGAGTGCACGGCGGAAACCGAAAACGCAGGCATGTCGGGTGCCACTGTCTACACTTGCACAGAAAGTTTTGAGCAGATATCTCCTTCCATTCGGCCGGGATTGCAAGAAGTTTGTGCATCTTCTATGTTCGTCGCGGTCAATGGCAAAAGGCGCTTATCTTCAATCTAGGTGTTTCTGCGTGCTGCGCCGGCCCAAAGAGTTCCCGGCGGAAAACGACAACGCAGGCATGTCGAGTGCCACTGTCTACACCTGCACAGAAAGTTTTGAGCAGATATCTCCTTCTATTCCGCCGGAATTGGAAGAAGTTTGTGCATCTTCTATGTTCGTCGCGGTCAATGGCAAAAGGCGCTTATCTTCAATCTAGGTGTTTCTGCGTGCTGCGCCGGCCCAAAGAGTGCCTGGCGGAAAACGACAACGCAGACATGTCGGGTGCCACTGTCTGCACCTGCACAGAAAGTTGTGAGCAGATATCTCCTTCCGTTCGGCCGGAATTGAAATAAGTTTGTGCATCTTCAATGTTGGTCGCGGTCAATGACAAAAAGGCGCTTATCTTCAATCTAGGTGTTTCTGCGTGCTGCTCCGGCCCAAAGAGTGCCCGGCTGAAAACGACAACGCAGGCATGTCGGGTGCCACTGTCTGCACCTGCACAGAAAGTTTTGAGCAGATATCTTCTTTCGTTCGGCCGGAATTGCAAGACGTTTGTGCATCTTCAATATTGGTCACGGTCAATGTCAAAAAGCCCTTATCTGCAATCTAAGTGTTTCTGCGTGCTGCGCCGGCCCAAAGAGTGCCCGGCTGAAAACGACAACGCAGGCATGTCGGGTGCCACTGTCTGCACCAGCACAGAAAGTTTTGAGCAGATATCTCCTTCCATTCGGCCGGAATTGCAAGAAGTTTGTGCATCTTCTATGTTCGTCGCGGTCAATAGCAATAGGCGCTTATCTTCAATCTAGGTGTTTCTGCGTGCTGCGCAAGCCCAAAGAGTGCCCGGCGGAAAACGACAACGCAGGCATGTCGGGTGCAACTGTCTACACCTGCACAGAAAATTGTGAGCAGATATCTCCTTCCGTTCGGCCGGAATTGAAAGAAGTTTGTGCATCTTCAATGTTGGTCGCGGTCAATGACAAAAAGACGCTTATCTTCAATCTAGGTGTTTTTGCGTGCTGCTCCGGCCCAAAGAGTGCCCGGCTGAAAACGACAACGCAGGCATGTCGGGTGCCACTGTCTGCACCTGCACAGAATGTTTTGAGCAGATATCTTCTTTCGTTCGGCCGGAATTGCAAGACGTTTGTGCATCTTCAATATTGGTCACGGTCAATGTCAAAAAGCCCTTATCTGCAATTTAGGTGTTTCGGCGTGCTGCGCCGGCCCAAAGAGTGCCCGGCTGAAAACGACAACGCAGGCATGTCGGGTGCCACTGTCTGCACCTGGACAGAAAGTTTTGAGCAGATATCTCCTTCCATTCGGCCGGAATTGCAAGAAGTTTGTGCATCTTCTCTGTTCGTCGCGGTCAATGGCAAAAGGCGCTTATCTTCAATCTAGGTGTTTCTGCGTGCTGCTCCGGCCCAAAGAGTGCCCGGCGGAAAACGACAACGCAGGCATGTCGAGTTCCACTGTCTACACCTGCACAGAAAGTTTTGAGCAGATATCTCCTTCTATTCCGCCGGAATTGCAAGAAGTTTGTGCATCTTCTATGTTCGTCGCGGTCAATGGCAAAAGGCGCTTATCTTCAATCTAATGTGTTTCTGCGTGCTGCGCCGGCCCAAAGAGTGCCCGGCGGAAAACGACAACGCAGTCATGTCGGGTGCCACTGTCTGCACCTGCACAGTAAGTTGTGAGCAGATATCTCCTTCCATTCGGCCGGAATTGCAAGACGTTTGTGCATCTTCAATATTGGTCACGGTCAATGTCAAAAAGCCCTTATCTGGAATCTAGGTGTTTCTGCGTGCTGCGCCGGCCCAAAGAGTGCCCGGCTGAAAACGACAACGCAGGCATGTCGGGTGCCACTGTCTGCACCAGCTCAGAAAGTTTTGAGCAGATATCTCCTTCCATTCGGCCGGAATTGCAAGAAGTTTGTGCATCTTCTATGTTCGTCGCGGTCAATGGCAAAAGGCGCTTATCTTCAATATAGGTGTTTCTGCGTGCTGCTCCGGCCCAAACAGTGCCCGGCGGAAAACGACAACGCAGGCATGTCGGGTGCCACTGTCTGCACCTGCACAGAAAGTTGTGAGCAGATATCTCCTTCCATTCGGCCGGAATTGCAAGACGTTTGTGCATCTTCAATATTGGTCACGGTCAATGTCAAAAAGCCCTTATCTGCAATCTAGGTGTTTCTGCGTGCTGCGCCGGCCCAAAGAGTGCCCGGCTGAAAACGACAACGCAGGCATGTCGGGTGCCACTGTCTGCACCAGCTCAGAAAGTTTTGAGCAGATATCTCCTTCCATTCGGCCGGAATTACAAGAAGTTTGTGCATCTTCTATGTTCGTCGCGGTCAATGGCAAAAGGCGCTTATCTTCAATGTAGATGTTTCTGCGTGCTGCGCCGGCCCAAAGAGTGCCCGGCGGAAAACGACAACGCAGGCATGTCGGGTGCCACTGTCTGCAACTGCACAGAAAGTTGTGAGCAGATATCTCCTTCCATTCGGCCGGAATTGCAAGACGTTTGTGCATCTTCCATATTGGTCACAGTCAATGTCAAAAAGCCCTTATCTGCAATCTAGGTGTTTCTGCGTGCTGCGCCGGCCCAAAGAGTGCCCGGCTGAAAACGACAACGCAGGCATGTCGGGTGCCACTGTTTGCACCAGCTCAGAAAGTTTTGAGCAGATATCTCCTTCCATTCGGCCGGAATTGCAAGAAGTTTGTACATCTTCTATGTTCGTTGCGGTCAATGGCAAAAGGCGCTTATCTTCAATCTAGGTGTTTCTGCGTGCTGCTCCGGCCCAAAGAGTGCCCGGCGGAAAACGACAACGCAGGCATGTCGAGTGCCACTGTCTACACTTGCACAGAAAGTTTTGAGCAGATATCTCCTTCTATTCGGCCGGAATTGCAAGAAGTTTGTGCATCTTCTATGTTCGTCGCGGTCAATGGCAAAAGGCGCTTATCTTTAATCTAGGTGTTTCTGCGTGCTGCGCCGGCCCAAAGAGTGCCCGGCGGAAAACGACAACGCAGGCATGTCGGGTGCCACTGTCTGCACCTGCACAGAAAGTTGTGAGCAGATATCTCCTTCCGTTCGGCCGGAATTGAAATAAGTTTGTGCATCTTCAATGTTGGTCGCGGTCAATGACAAAAAGGCGCTTATCTTCAATCTAGGTGTTTCTGCGTGCTGCTCCGGCCCAAAGAGTGCCCGGCTGAAAACGACAACGCAGGCATGTCGGGTGCCACTGTTTGCACCTGCACAGAAAGTTTTGAGCAGATATCTTCTTTCATTCGGCCGGAATTGCAAGACGTTTGTGCATCTTCAATATTGGTCACGGTCAATGTCAAAAAGCCCTTATCTGCAATCTAGGTGTTTCTGCGTGCTGCGCCGGCCCAAAGAGTGCCCGGCTGAAAACGACAACGCAGGCATGTCGGGTGTCACTGTCTGCACCAGCTCAGAAAGTTTTGAGCAGATATCTCCTTCTATTCGGCCGGAATTGCAAGATGTTTGTGCATCTTCTATGTTCGTCGCGGTCAATGGCAAAAGGCGCTTATCTTCAATCTAGGTGTTTCTGCGTGCTGCTCCGGCCCAAAGAGTGCTCGGCGGAAAACGACAACGCAGGCATGTCGGGTGCCACTGTCTACACCTGCACAGAAAGTTTTGAGCAGATATCTCCTTCCATTCGGCCGGAATTGCAAGAAGTTTGTGCATCTTCTATGTTCGTCGCGGTCAATGGCAAAAGGCGCTTATCTTCAATCTAGGTGTTTCTGCGTGCTGCTCCGGCCCAAAGAGTGCACGGCGGAAACCGAAAACGCAGGCATGTCGGGTGCCACTGTCTACACTTGCACAGAAAGTTTTGAGCAGATATCTCCTTCCATTCGGCCGGGATTGCAAGAAGTTTGTGCATCTTCTATGTTCGTCGCGGTCAATGGCAAAAGGCGCTTATCTTCAATCTAGGTGTTTCTGCGTGCTGCGCCGGCCCAAAGAGTTCCCGGCGGAAAACGACAACGCAGGCATGTCGAGTGCCACTGTCTACACCTGCACAGAAAGTTTTGAGCAGATATCTCCTTCTATTCCGCCGGAATTGCAAGAAGTTTGTGCATCTTCTATGTTCGTCGCGGTCAATGGCAAAAGGCGCTTATCTTCAATCTAGGTGTTTCTGCGTGCTGCGCCGGCCCAAAGAGTGCCTGGCGGAAAACGACAACGCAGACATGTCGGGTGCCACTGTCTGCACCTGCACAGAAAGTTGTGAGCAGATATCTCCTTCCGTTCGGCCGGAATTGAAATAAGTTTGTGCATCTTCAATGTTGGTCGCGGTCAATGACAAAAAGGCGCTTATCTTCAATCTAGGTGTTTCTGCGTGCTGCTCCGGCCCAAAGAGTGCCCGGCTGAAAACGACAACGCAGGCATGTCGGGTGCCACTGTCTGCACCTGCACAGAAAGTTTTGAGCAGATATCTTCTTTCGTTCGGCCGGAATTGCAAGACGTTTGTGCATCTTCAATATTGGTCACGGTCAATGTCAAAAAGCCCTTATCTGCAATCTAAGTGTTTCTGCGTGCTGCGCCGGCCCAAAGAGTGCCCGGCTGAAAACGACAACGCAGGCATGTCGGGTGCCACTGTCTGCACCAGCACAGAAAGTTTTGAGCAGATATCTCCTTCCATTCGGCCGGAATTGCAAGAAGTTTGTGCATCTTCTATGTTCGTCGCGGTCAATAGCAATAGGCGCTTATCTTCAATCTAGGTGTTTCTGCGTGCTGCGCAAGCCCAAAGAGTGCCCGGCGGAAAACGACAACGCAGGCATGTCGGGTGCCACTGTCTACACCTGCACAGAAAATTGTGAGCAGATATCTCCTTCCGTTCGGCCGGAATTGAAAGAAGTTTGTGCATCTTCAATGTTGGTCGCGGTCAATGACAAAAAGACGCTTATCTTCAATCTAGGTGTTTTTGCGTGCTGCTCCGGCCCAAAGAGTGCCCGGCTGAAAACGACAACGCAGGCATGTCGGGTGCCACTGTCTGCACCTGCACAGAATGTTTTGAGCAGATATCTTCTTTCGTTCGGCCGGAATTGCAAGACGTTTGTGCATCTTCAATATTGGTCACGGTCAATGTCAAAAAGCCCTTATCTGCAATTTAGGTGTTTCGGCGTGCTGCGCCGGCCCAAAGAGTGCCCGGCTGAAAACGACAACGCAGGCATGTCGGGTGCCACTGTCTGCACCTGGACAGAAAGTTTTGAGCAGATATCTCCTTCCATTCGGCCGGAATTGCAAGAAGTTTGTGCATCTTCTCTGTTCGTCGCGGTCAATGGCAAAAGGCGCTTATCTTCAATCTAGGTGTTTCTGCGTGCTGCTCCGGCCCAAAGAGTGCCCGGCGGAAAACGACAACGCAGGCATGTCGAGTTCCACTGTCTACACCTGCACAGAAAGTTTTGAGCAGATATCTCCTTCTATTCCGCCGGAATTGCAAGAGGTTTGTGCATCTTCTATGTTCGTCGCGGTCAATGGCAAAAGGCGCTTATCTTCAATCTAGGTGTTTCTGCGTGCTGCGCCGGCCCAAAGAGTGCCCGGCGGAAAACGACAACGCAGGCATGTCGGGTGCCACTGTCTGCACCTGCACAGTAAGTTGTGAGCAGATATCTCCTTCCATTCGGCCGGAATTGCAAGACGTTTGTGCATCTTCAATATTGGTCACGGTCAATGTCAAAAAGCCCTTATCTGGAATCTAGGTGTTTCTGCGTGCTGCGCCGGCCCAAAGAGTGCCCGGCTGAAAACGACAACGCAGGCATGTCGGGTGCCACTGTCTGCACCAGCTCAGAAAGTTTTGAGCAGATATCTCCTTCCATTCGGCCGGAATTGCAAGAAGTTTGTGCATCTTCTATGTTCGTCGCGGTCAATGGCAAAAGGCGCTTATCTTCAATATAGGTGTTTCTGCGTGCTGCTCCGGCCCAAAGAGTGCCCGGCGGAAAACGACAACGCAGGCATGTCGGGTGCCACTGTCTGCACCTGCACAGAAAGTTGTGAGCAGATATCTCCTTCCATTCGGCCGGAATTGCAAGACGTTTGTGCATCTTCAATATTGGTCACGGTCAATGTCAAAAAGCCCTTATCTGCAATCTAGGTGTTTCTGCGTGCTGCGCCGGCCCAAAGAGTGCCCGGCTGAAAACGACAACGCAGGCATGTCGGGTGCCACTGTCTGCACCAGCTCAGAAAGTTTTGAGCAGATATCTCCTTCCATTCGGCCGGAATTACAAGAAGTTTGTGCATCTTCTATGTTCGTCGCGGTCAATGGCAAAAGGCGCTTATCTTTAATGTAGGTGTTTCTGCGTGCTGCGCCGGCCCAAAGAGTGCCCGGCGGAAAACGACAACGCAGGCATGTCGGGTGCCACTGTCTGCAACTGCACAGAAAGTTGTGAGCAGATATCTCCTTCCATTCGGCCGGAATTGCAAGACGTTTGTGCATCTTCCATATTGGTCACAGTCAATGTCAAAAAGCCCTTATCTGCAATCTAGGTGTTTCTGCGTACTGCGCCGGCCCAAAGAGTGCCCGGCTGAAAACGACAACGCAGGCATGTCGGGTGCCACTGTTTGCACCAGCTCAGAAAGTTTTGAGCAGATATCTCCTTCCATTCGGCCGGAATTGCAAGAAGTTTGTACATCTTCTATGTTCGTTGCGGTCAATGGCAAAAGGCGCTTATCTTCAATCTAGGTGTTTCTGCGTGCTGCTCCGGCCCAAAGAGTGCCCGGCGGAAAACGACAACGCAGGCATGTCGAGTGCCACTGTCTACACTTGCACAGAAAGTTTTGAGCAGATATCTCCTTCTATTCGGCCGGAATTGCAAGAAGTTTGTGCATCTTCTATGTTCGTCGCGGTCAATGGCAAAAGGCGCTTATCTTTAATCTAGGTGTTTCTGCGTGCTGCGCCGGCCCAAAGAGTGCCCGGCGGAAAACGACAACGCAGGCATGTCGGGTGCCACTGTCTGCACCTGCACAGAAAGTTGTGAGCAGATATCTCCTTCCGTTCGGCCGGAATTGAAATAAGTTTGTGCATCTTCAATGTTGGTCGCGGTCAATGACAAAAAGGCGCTTATCTTCAATCTAGGTGTTTCTGCGTGCTGCTCCGGCCCAAAGAGTGCCCGGCTGAAAACGACAACGCAGGCATGTCGGGTGCCACTGTCTGCACCTGCACAGAAAGTTTTGAGCAGATATCTTCTTTCATTCGGCCGGAATTGCAAGACGTTTGTGCATCTTCAATATTGGTCACGGTCAATGTCAAAAAGCCCTTATCTGCAATCTAGGTGTTTCTGCGTGCTGCGCCGGCCCAAAGAGTGCCCGGCTGAAAACGACAACGCAGGCATGTCGGGTGTCACTGTCTGCACCAGCTCAGAAAGTTTTGAGCAGATATCTCCTTCTATTCGGCCGGAATTGCAAGATGTTTGTGCATCTTCTATGTTCGTCGCGGTCAATGGCAAAAGGCGCTTATCTTCAATCTAGGTGTTTCTGCGTGCTGCTCCGGCCCAAAGAGTGCTCGGCGGAAAACGACAACGCAGGCATTTCGGGTGCCACTGTCTACACCTGCACAGAAAGTTTTGAGCAGATATCTCCTTCCATTCGGCCGGAATTGCAAGAAGTTTGTGCATCTTCTATGTTCGTCGCGGTCAATGGCAAAAGGCGCTTATCTTCAATCTAGGTGTTTCTGCGTGCTGCGCCGGCCCAAAGAGTGCCCGGCGGAAAACGACAACGCAGGCATGTCGGGTGCCACTGTCTGCACCTGCACAGAAAATTGTGAGCAGATATCTCCTTCCGTTCGGCCGGAATTGAAAGAAGTTTGTGCATCTTCAATGTTGGTCGCGGTCAATGACAAAAAGACGCTTATCTTCAATCTAGGTGTTTCTGCGTGCTGCTCCGGCCCAAAGAGTGCCCGGCTGAAAACGACAACGCAGGCATGTCGGGTGCCACTGTCTGCACCTGCACAGAATGTTTTGAGCAGATATCTTCTTTCGTTCGGCCGGAATTGCAAGACGTTTGTGCATCTTCAATATTGGTCACGGTCAATGTCAAAAAGCCCTTATCTGCAATCTAGGTGTTTCTGCGTGCTGCGCCGGCCCAAAGAGTGCCCGGCTGAAAACGACAACGCAGTCATGTCGGGTGCCACTGTCTGCACCAGCTCAGAAAGTTTTGAGCAGATATCTCCTTCCATTCGGCCGGAATTGCAAGAAGTTTGTGCATCTTCTATGTTCGTCGCGGTCAATGGCAAAAGGCGCTTATCTTCAATCTAGGTGTTTCTGCGTGCTGCGCCGGCCCAAAGAGTGCCCGGCGGAAAACGACAACGCAGGCATGTTGAGTGCCACTGTCTACACCTGCACAGAAAGTTTTGAGCAGATATCTCCTTCTATTCCGCCGGAATTGCAAGAAGTTTGTGCATCTTCTATGTTCGTCGCGGTCAATGGCAAAAGGCGCTTATCTTCAATCTAGGTGTTTCTGCGTGCTGCTCCGGCCCAAAGAGTGCTCGGCGGAAAACGACAACGCAGTCATGTCGGGTGCCACTGTCTACACCTGCACAGAAAGTTTTGAGCAGATATCTCCTTCCATTCGGCCGCCATTGCAAGAAGTTTGTGCATCTTCTATGTTCGTCGCGGTCAATGGCAAAAGGCGCTTATCTTCAATCTAGGTGTTTCTGCGTGCTGCGCCGGCCCAAAGAGTGCCCGGCGGAAAACGACAACGCAGGCATGTCGGGTGCCACTGTCTACACCTGCACAGAAAATTGTGAGCAGATATCTCCTTCCGTTCGGCCGGAATTGAAAGAAGTTTGTGCATCTTCAATGTTGGTCGCGGTCAATGACAAAAAGACGCTTATCTTCAATCTAGGTGTTTCTGCGTGCTGCTCCGGCCCAAAGAGTGCCCGGCTGAAAACGACAACGCAGGCATGTCGGGTGCCACTGTCTGCACCTGCACAGAATGTTTTGAGCAGATATCTTCTTTCGTTCGGCCGGAATTGCAAGACGTTTGTGCATCTTCAATATTGGTCACGGTCAATGTCAAAAAGCCCTTATCTGCAATCTAGGTGTTTCTGCGTGCTGCGCCGGCCCAAAGAGTGCCCGGCTGAAAACGACAACGCAGTCATGTCGGGTGCCACTGTCTGCACCAGCTCAGAAAGTTTTGAGCAGATATCTCCTTCCATTCGGCCGGAATTGCAAGAAGTTTGTGCATCTTCTATGTTCGTCGCGGTCAATGGCAAAAGGCGCTTATCTTCAATCTAGGTGTTTCTGCGTGCTGCGCCGGCCCAAAGAGTGCCCGGCGGAAAACGACAACGCAGGCATGTTGAGTGCCACTGTCTACACCTGCACAGAAAGTTTTGAGCAGATATCTCCTTCTATTCCGCCGGAATTGCAAGAAGTTTGTGCATCTTCTATGTTCGTCGCGGTCAATGGCAAAAGGCGCTTATCTTCAATCTAGGTGTTTCTGCGTGCTGCGCCGGCCCAAAGAGTGCCCGGCTGAAAACGACAACGCAGGCATGTCGGGTGCCACTGTCTGCACCTGCACAGAAAGTTGTGAGCAGATATCTCCTTCCGTTCGGCCGGAATTGAAATAAGTTTGTGCATCTTCAATGTTGGTCGCGGTCAATGACAAAAAGGCGCTTATCTTCAATCTAGGTGTTTCTGCGTGCTGCTCCGGCCCAAAGAGTGCCCGGCTGAAAACGACAACGCAGGCATGTCGGGTGCCACTGTCTGCACCTGCACAGAAAGTTTTGAGCAGATATCTTCTTTCGTTCGGCCGGAATTGCAAGACGTTTGTGCATCTTCAATATTGGTCACGATCAATGTCAAAAAGCCCTTATCTGCAATCTAGGTGTTTCTGCGTGCGGCGCCGGCCCAAAGAGTGCCCGGCTGAAAACGACAACGCAAGCATGTCGGGTGCCACTGTTTGCACCAGCTCAGAAAGTTTTGAGCAGATATCTCCTTCCATTCGGCCGGAATTGCAAGAAGTTTGTGCATCTTCTATGTTCGTCGCGGTCAATGGCAAAAGGCGCTTATCTTCAATATAGGTGTTTCTGCGTGCTGCTCCGGCCCAAAGAGTGCCCGGCGGAAAACGACAACGCAGGCATGTCGGGTGCCACTGTCTGCACCTGCACAGAAAGTTGTGAGCAGATATCTCCTTCCATTCGGCCGGAATTGCAAGACGTTTGTGCATCTTCAATATTGGTCACGGTCAATGTCAAAAAGCCCTTATCTGCAATCTAGGTGTTTCTGCGTGCTGCGCCGGCCCAAAGAGTGCCCGGCTGAAAACGACAACGCAGGCATGTCGGGTGCCACTGTCTGCACCAGCTCAGAAAGTTTTGAGCAGATATCTCCTTCCATTCGGCCGGAATTACAAGAAGTTTGTGCATCTTCTATGTTCGTCGCGGTCAATGGCAAAAGGCGCTTATCTTCAATGTAGGTGTTTCTGCGTGCTGCGCCGGCCCAAAGAGTGCCCGGCGGAAAACGACAACGCAGGCATGTCGGGTGCCACTGTCTGCAACTGCACAGAAAGTTGTGAGCAGATATCTCCTTCCATTCGGCCGGAATTGCAAGACGTTTGTGCATCTTCCATATTGGTCACAGTCAATGTCAAAAAGCCCTTATCTGCAATCTAGGTGTTTCTGCGTGCTGCGCCGGCCCAAAGAGTGCCCGGCTGAAAACGACAACGCAGGCATGTCGGGTGCCACTGTTTGCACCAGCTCAGAAAGTTTTGAGCAGATATCTCCTTCCATTCGGCCGGAATTGCAAGAAGTTTGTACATCTTCTATGTTCGTTGCGGTCAATGGCAAAAGGCGCTTATCTTCAATCTAGGTGTTTCTGCGTGCTGCTCCGGCCCAAAGAGTGCCCGGCGGAAAACGACAACGCAGGCATGTCGAGTGCCACTGTCTACACTTGCACAGAAAGTTTTGAGCAGATATCTCCTTCTATTCGGCCGGAATTGCAAGAAGTTTGTGCATCTTCTATGTTCGTCGCGGTCAATGGCAAAAGGCGCTTATCTTTAATCTAGGTGTTTCTGCGTGCTGCGCCGGCCCAAAGAGTGCCCGGCGGAAAACGACAACGCAGGCATGTCGGGTGCCACTGTCTGCACCTGCACAGAAAGTTGTGAGCAGATATCTCCTTCCGTTCGGCCGGAATTGAAATAAGTTTGTGCATCTTCAATGTTGGTCGCGGTCAATGACAAAAAAGCGCTTATCTTCAATCTAGGTGTTTCTGCGTGCTGCTCCGGCCCAAAGAGTGCCCGGCGGAAACCGAAAACGCAGTCATGTCGGGTGCCACTGTCTACACTTGCACAGAAAGTTTTGAGCAGATATCTCCTTCCATTCGGCCGGGATTGCAAGAAGTTTGTGCATCTTCTATGTTCGTCGCGGTCAATGGCAAAAGGCGCTTATCTTCAATCTAGGTGTTTCTGCGTGCTGCGCCGGCCCAAAGAGTGCCCGGCGGAAAACGACAACGCAGGCATGTCGAGTGCCACTGTCTACACCTGCACAGAAAGTTTTGAGCAGATACCTCCTTCTATTCCGCCGGAATTGCAAGAAGTTTGTGCATCTTCTATGTTCGTCGCGGTCAATGGCAAAAGGCGCTTATCTTCAATCTAGGTGTTTCTGCGTGCTGCGCCGGCCCAAAGAGTGCCTGGCGGAAAACGACAACGCAGACATGTCGGGTGCCACTGTCTGCACCTGCACAGAAAGTTGTGAGCAGATATCTCCTTCCGTTCGGCCGGAATTGAAATAAGTTTGTGCATCTTCAATGTTGGTCGCGGTCAATGACAAAAAGGCGCTTATCTTCAATCTAGGTGTTTCTGCGTGCTGCTCCGGCCCAAAGAGTGCCCGGCTGAAAACGACAACGCAGGCATGTCGGGTGCCACTGTCTGCACCTGCACAGAAAGTTTTGAGCAGATATCTTCTTTCGTTCGGCCGGAATTGCAAGACGTTTGTGCATCTTCAATATTGGTCACGGTCAATGTCAAAAAGCCCTTATCTGCAATCTAAGTGTTTCTGCGTGCTGCGCCGGCCCAAAGAGTGCCCGGCTGAAAACGACAACGCAGGCATGTCGGGTGCCACTGTCTGCACCAGCACAGAAAGTTTTGAGCAGATATCTCCTTCCATTCGGCCGGAATTGCAAGAAGTTTGTGCATCTTCTCTGTTCGTCGCGGTCAATGGCAAAAGGCGCTTATCTTCAATCTAGGTGTTTCTGCGTGCTGCTCCGGCCCAAAGAGTGCCCGGCGGAAAACGACAACGCAGGCATGTCGAGTTCCACTGTCTACACCTGCACAGAAAGTTTTGAGCAGATATCTCCTTCTATTCCGCCGGAATTGCAAGAAGTTTGTGCATCTTCTATGTTCGTCGCGGTCAATGGCAAAAGGCGCTTATCTTCAATCTAGGTGTTTCTGCGTGCTGCGCCGGCCCAAAGTGTGCCCGGCGGAAAACGACAACGCAGGCATGTCGGGTGCCACTGTCTGCACCTGCACAGTAAGTTGTGAGCAGATATCTCCTTCCATTCGGCCGGAATTGCAAGACGTTTGTGCATCTTCAATATTGGTCACGGTCAATGTCAAAAAGCCCTTATCTGCAATCTAGGTGTTTCTGCGTGATGCGCCGGCCCAAAGAGTGCCCGGCTGAAAACGACAACGCAGTCATGTCGGGTGCCACTGTCTGCACCAGCTCAGAAAGTTTTGAGCAGATATCTCCTTCCATTCGGCCGGAATTGCAAGAAGTTTGTGCATCTTCTCTGTTCGTCGCGGTCAATGGCAAAAGGCGCTTATCTTCAATCTAGGTGTTTCTGCGTGCTGCTCCGGCCCAAAGAGTGCCCGGCGGAAAGCGAAAACGCAGTCATGTCGGGTGCCACTGTCTACACTTGCACAGAAAGTTTTGAGCAGATATCTCCTTCCATTCGGCCGGGATTGCAAGAAGTTTGTGCATCTTCTATGTTCGTCGCGGTCAATGGCAAAAGGCGCTTATCTTCAATCTAGGTGTTTCTGCGTGCTGCGCCGGCCCAAAGAGTGCCCGGCGGAAAACGACAACGCAGGCATGTCGAGTGCCACTGTCTACACCTGCACAGAAAGTTTTGAGCAGATATCTCCTTCTATTCCGCCGGAATTGCAAGAAGTTTGTGCATCTTCTATGTTCGTCGCGGTCAATGGCAAAAGGCGCTTATCTTCAATCTAGGTGTTTCTGCGTGCTGCGCCGGCCCAAAGAGTGTCTGGCGGAAAACGACAACGCAGACATGTCGGGTGCCACTGTCTGCACCTGCACAGAAAGTTGTGAGCAGATATCTCCTTCCGTTCGGCCGGAATTGAAATAAGTTTGTGCATCTTCAATGTTGGTCGCGGTCAATGACAAAAAGGCGCTTATCTTCAATCTAGGTGTTTCTGCGTGCTGCTCCGGCCCAAAGAGTGCCCGGCTGAAAACGACAACGCAGGCATGTCGGGTGCCACTGTCTGCACCTGCACAGAAAGTTTTGAGCAGATATCTTCTTTCGTTCGGCCGGAATTGCAAGACGTTTGTGCATCTTCAATATTGGTCACGGTCAATGTCAAAAAGCCCTTATCTGCAATCTAAGTGTTTCTGCGTGCTGCGCCGGCCCAAAGAGTGCCCGGCTGAAAACGACAACGCAGGCATGTCGGGTGCCACTGTCTGCACCAGCACAGAAAGTTTTGAGCAGATATCTCCTTCCATTCGGCCGGAATTGCAAGAAGTTTGTGCATCTTCTATGTTCGTTTCGGTCAATAGCAATAGGCGCTTATCTTCAATCTAGGTGTTTCTGCGTGCTGCGCAAGCCCAAAGAGTGCCCGGCGGAAAACGACAACGCAGGCATGTCGGGTGCCACTGTCTACACCTGCACAGAAAATTGTGAGCAGATATCTCCTTCCGTTCGGCCGGAATTGAAAGAAGTTTGTGCATCTTCAATGTTGGTCGCGGTCAATAACAAAAAGACGCTTATCTTCAATCTAGGTGTTTCTGCGTGCTGCTCCGGCCCAAAGAGTGCCCGGCTGAAAACGACAACGCAGGCATGTCGGGTGCCACTGTCTGCACCTGCACAGAATGTTTTGAGCAGATATCTTCTTTCGTTCGGCCGGAATTGCAAGAAGTTTGTGCATCTTCTATGTTCGTCGCGGTCAATGGCAAAAGGCGCTTATCTTCAATCTAGGTGTTTCTGCGTGCTGCGCCGGCCCAATGAGTGCCCGGCGGAAAACGACAACGCAGGCATGTCGGGTGCCACTGTCTACACCTGCACAGAAAATTGTGAGCAGATATCTCCTTCCGTTCGGCCGGAATTGAAAGAAGTTTGTGCATCTTCAATGTTGGTCGCGGTCAATGACAAAAAGACGCTTATCTTCAATTTAGGTGTTTCTGCGTGCTGCTCCGGCCCAAAGAGTGCCCGGCTGAAAACGACAACGCAGGCATGTCGGGTGCCACTGTCTGCACCTGCACAGAATGTTTTGAGCAGATATCTTCTTTCGTTCGGCCGGAATTGCAAGACGTTTGTGCATCTTCAATATTGGTCACGGTCAATGTCAAAAAGCCCTTATCTGGAATCAAAGTGTTTCTGCGTGCTGCGCCGGCCCAAAGAGTGCCCGGCTGAAAACGACAACGCAGTCATGTCGGGTGCCACTGTCTGCACCAGCTCAGAAAGTTTTGAGCAGATATCTCCTTCCATTCGGCCGGAATTTCAAGAAGTTTGTGCATCTTCTATGTTCGTCGCGGTCAATGGCAAAAGGCGCTTATCTTCAATCTAGGTGTTTCTGCGTGCTGCTCCGGCCCAAAGAGTGCTCGGCGGAAAACGACAACGCAGGCATGTCGGGTGCCACTGTCTACACCTGCACAGAAAGTTTTGAGCAGATATCTCCTTCCATTCGGCCGCCATTGCAAGAAGTTTGTGCATCTTCTATGTTCGTCGCGGTCAATGGCAAAAGGCGCTTATCTTCAATCTAGGTGTTTCTGCGTGCTGCGCCGGCCCAAAGAGTGCCCGGCGGAAAACGACAACGCAGGCATGTCGGGTGCCACTGTCTACACCTGCACAGAAAATTGTGAGCAGATATCTCCTTCCGTTCGGCCGGAATTGAAAGAAGTTTGTGCATCTTCAATGTTGGTCGCGGTCAATGACAAAAAGACGCTTATCTTCAATCTAGGTGTTTCTGCGTGCTGCTCCGGCCCAAAGAGTGCCCGGCTGAAAACGACAACGCAGGCATGTCGGGTGCCACTGTCTGCACCTGCACAGAATGTTTTGAGCAGATATCTTCTTTCGTTCGGCCGGAATTGCAAGACGTTTGTGCATCTTCAATATTGGTCACGGTCAATGTCAAAAAGCCCTTATCTGCAATCTAGGTGTTTCTGCGTGCTGCGCCGGCCCAAAGAGTGCCCGGCTGAAAACGACAACGCAGTCATGTCGGGTGCCACTGTCTGCACCAGCTCAGAAAGTTTTGAGCAGATATCTCCTTCCATTCGGCCGGAATTGCAAGAAGTTTGTGCATCTTCTATGTTCGTCGCGGTCAATGGCAAAAGGCGCTTATCTTCAATCTAGGTGTTTCTGCGTGCTGCGCCGGCCCAAAGAGTGCCCGGCGGAAAACGACAACGCAGGCATGTTGAGTGCCACTGTCTACACCTGCACAGAAAGTTTTGAGCAGATATCTCCTTCTATTCCGCCGGAATTGCAAGAAGTTTGTGCATCTTCTATGTTCGTCGCGGTCAATGGCAAAAGGCGCTTATCTTCAATCTAGGTGTTTCTGCGTGCTGCGCCGGCCCAAAGAGTGCCCGGCTGAAAACGACAACGCAGGCATGTCGGGTGCCACTGTCTGCACCTGCACAGAAAGTTGTGAGCAGATATCTCCTTCCGTTCGGCCGGAATTGAAATAAGTTTGTGCATCTTCAATGTTGGTCGCGGTCAATGACAAAAAGGCGCTTATCTTCAATCTAGGTGTTTCTGCGTGCTGCTCCGGCCCAAAGAGTGCCCGGCTGAAAACGACAACGCAGGCATGTCGGGTGCCACTGTCTGCACCTGCACAGAAAGTTTTGAGCAGATATCTTCTTTCGTTCGGCCGGAATTGCAAGACGTTTGTGCATCTTCAATATTGGTCACGATCAATGTCAAAAAGCCCTTATCTGCAATCTAGGTGTTTCTGCGTGCTGCGCCGGCCCAAAGAGTGCCCGGCTGAAAACGACAACGCAGGCATGTCGGGTGCCACTGTCTGCACCAGCTCAGAAAGTTTTGAGCAGATATCTCCTTCCATTCGGCCGGAATTGCAAGAAGTTTGTGCATCTTCTATGTTCGTCGCGGTCAATGGCAAAAGGCGCTTATCTTCAATCTAGGTGTTTCTGCGTGCTGCGCCGGCCCAAAGAGTGCCCGGCGGAAAACGACAACGCAGGCATGTCGCGTGCCACTGTCTACACCTGCACAGAAAATTGTGAGCAGATATCTCCTTCCGTTCGGCCGGAATTGAAAGAAGTTTGTGCATCTTCAATGTTGGTCGCGGTCAATAACAAAAAGACGCTTATCTTCAATCTAGGTGTTTCTGCGTGCTGCTCCGGCCCAAAGAGTGCCCGGCTGAAAACGACAACGCAGGCATGTCGGGTGCCACTGTCTGCACCTGCACAGAATGTTTTGAGCAGATATCTTCTTTCGTTCGGCCGGAATTGCAAGACGTTTGTGCATCTTCAACATTGGTCACGGTCAATGTCAAAAAGCCCTTATCTGCAATCTAGGTGTTTCTGCGTGATGCGCCGGCCCAAAGAGTGCCCGGCTGAAAACGACAACGCAGTCATGTCGGGTGCCACTGTCTGCACCAGCTCAGAAAGTTTTGAGCAGATATCTCCTTCCATTCGGCCGGAATTGCAAGAAGTTTGTGCATCTTCTCTGTTCGTCGCGGTCAATGGCAAAAGGCGCTTATCTTCAATCTAGGTGTTTCTGCGTGCTGCTCCGGCCCAAAGAGTGCCCGGCGGAAAGCGAAAACGCAGTCATGTCGGGTGCCACTGTCTACACTTGCACAGAAAGTTTTGAGCAGATATCTCCTTCCATTCGGCCGGGATTGCAAGAAGTTTGTGCATCTTCTATGTTCGTCGCGGTCAATGGCAAAAGGCGCTTATCTTCAATCTAGGTGTTTCTGCGTGCTGCGCCGGCCCAAAGAGTGCCCGGCGGAAAACGACAACGCAGGCATGTCGAGTGCCACTGTCTACACCTGCACAGAAAGTTTTGAGCAGATATCTCCTTCTATTCCGCCGGAATTGCAAGAAGTTTGTGCATCTTCTATGTTCGTCGCGGTCAATGGCAAAAGGCGCTTATCTTCAATCTAGGTGTTTCTGCGTGCTGCGCCGGCCCAAAGAGTGTCTGGCGGAAAACGACAACGCAGACATGTCGGGTGCCACTGTCTGCACCTGCACAGAAAGTTGTGAGCAGATATCTCCTTCCGTTCGGCCGGAATTGAAATAAGTTTGTGCATCTTCAATGTTGGTCGCGGTCAATGACAAAAAGGCGCTTATCTTCAATCTAGGTGTTTCTGCGTGCTGCTCCGGCCCAAAGAGTGCCCGGCTGAAAACGACAACGCAGGCATGTCGGGTGCCACTGTCTGCACCTGCACAGAAAGTTTTGAGCAGATATCTTCTTTCGTTCGGCCGGAATTGCAAGACGTTTGTGCATCTTCAATATTGGTCACGGTCAATGTCAAAAAGCCCTTATCTGCAATCTAAGTGTTTCTGCGTGCTGCGCCGGCCCAAAGAGTGCCCGGCTGAAAACGACAATGCAGGCATGTCGGGTGCCACTGTCTGCACCAGCACAGAAAGTTTTGAGCAGATATCTCCTTCCATTCGGCCGGAATTGCAAGAAGTTTGTGCATCTTCTATGTTCGTCGCGGTCAATAGCAATAGGCGCTTATCTTCAATCTAGGTGTTTCTGCGTGCTGCGCAAGCCCAAAGAGTGCCCGGCGGAAAACGACAACGCAGGCATGTCGGGTGCCACTGTCTACACCTGCACAGAAAATTGTGAGCAGATATCTCCTTCCGTTCGGCCGGAATTGAAAGAAGTTTGTGCATCTTTAATGTTGGTCGCGGTCAATGACAAAAAGACGCTTATCTTCAATCTAGGTGTTTTTGCGTGCTGCTCCGGCCCAAAGAGTGCCCGGCTGAAAACGACAACGCAGGCATGTCGGGTGCCACTGTCTGCACCTGCACAGAATGTTTTGAGCAGATATCTTCTTTCGTTCGGCCGGAATTGCAAGACGTTTGTGCATCTTCAATATTGGTCACGGTCAATGTCAAAAAGCCCTTATCTGCAATTTAGGTGTTTCGGCGTGCTGCGCCGGCCCAAAGAGTGCCCGGCTGAAAACGACAACGCAGGCATGTCGGGTGCCACTGTCTGCACCTGGACAGAAAGTTTTGAGCAGATATCTCCTTCCATTCGGCCGGAATTGCAAGAAGTTTGTGCATCTTCTCTGTTCGTCGCGGTCAATGGCAAAAGGCGCTTATCTTCAATCTAGGTGTTTCTGCGTGCTGCTCCGGCCCAAAGAGTGCCCGGCGGAAAACGACAACGCAGGCATGTCGAGTTCCACTGTCTACACCTGCACAGAAAGTTTTGAGCAGATATCTCCTTCTATTCCGCCGGAATTGCAAGAGGTTTGTGCATCTTCTATGTTCGTCGCGGTCAATGGCAAAAGGCGCTTATCTTCAATCTAGGTGTTTCTGCGTGCTGCGCCGGCCCAAAGAGTGCCCGGCGGAAAACGACAACGCAGGCATGTCGGGTGCCACTGTCTGCACCTGCACAGTAAGTTGTGAGCAGATATCTCCTTCCATTCGGCCGGAATTGCAAGACGTTTGTGCATCTTCAATATTGGTCACGGTCAATGTCAAAAAGCCCTTATCTGGAATCTAGGTGTTTCTGCGTGCTGCGCCGGCCCAAAGAGTGCCCGGCTGAAAACGACAACGCAGGCATGTCGGGTGCCACTGTCTGCACCAGCTCAGAAAGTTTTGAGCAGATATCTCCTTCCATTCGGCCGGAATTGCAAGAAGTTTGTGCATCTTCTATGTTCGTCGCGGTCAATGGCAAAAGGCGCTTATCTTCAATATAGGTGTTTCTGCGTGCTGCTCCGGCCCAAAGAGTGCCCGGCGGAAAACGACAACGCAGGCATGTCGGGTGCCACTGTCTGCACCTGCACAGAAAGTTGTGAGCAGATATCTCCTTCCATTCGGCCGGAATTGCAAGACGTTTGTGCATCTTCAATATTGGTCACGGTCAATGTCAAAAAGCCCTTATCTGCAATCTAGGTGTTTCTGCGTGCTGCGCCGGCCCAAAGAGTGCCCGGCTGAAAACGACAACGCAGGCATGTCGGGTGCCACTGTCTGCACCAGCTCAGAAAGTTTTGAGCAGATATCTCCTTCCATTCGGCCGGAATTACAAGAAGTTTGTGCATCTTCTATGTTCGTCGCGGTCAATGGCAAAAGGCGCTTATCTTTAATGTAGGTGTTTCTGCGTGCTGCGCCGGCCCAAAGAGTGCCCGGCGGAAAACGACAACGCAGGCATGTCGGGTGCCACTGTCTGCAACTGCACAGAAAGTTGTGAGCAGATATCTCCTTCCATTCGGCCGGAATTGCAAGACGTTTGTGCATCTTCCATATTGGTCACAGTCAATGTCAAAAAGCCCTTATCTGCAATCTAGGTGTTTCTGCGTACTGCGCCGGCCCAAAGAGTGCCCGGCTGAAAACGACAACGCAGGCATGTCGGGTGCCACTGTTTGCACCAGCTCAGAAAGTTTTGAGCAGATATCTCCTTCCATTCGGCCGGAATTGCAAGAAGTTTGTACATCTTCTATGTTCGTTGCGGTCAATGGCAAAAGGCGCTTATCTTCAATCTAGGTGTTTCTGCGTGCTGCTCCGGCCCAAAGAGTGCCCGGCGGAAAACGACAATGCAGGCATGTCGAGTGCCACTGTCTACACTTGCACAGAAAGTTTTGAGCAGATATCTCCTTCTATTCGGCCGGAATTGCAAGAAGTTTGTGCATCTTCTATGTTCGTCGCGGTCAATGGCAAAAGGCGCTTATCTTTAATCTAGGTGTTTCTGCGTGCTGCGCCGGCCCAAAGAGTGCCCGGCGGAAAACGACAACGCAGGCATGTCGGGTGCCACTGTCTGCACCTGCACAGAAAGTTGTGAGCAGATATCTCCTTCCGTTCGGCCGGAATTGAAATAAGTTTGTGCATCTTCAATGTTGGTCGCGGTCAATGACAAAAAGGCGCTTATCTTCAATCTAGGTGTTTCTGCGTGCTGCTCCGGCCCAAAGAGTGCCCGGCTGAAAACGACAACGCAGGCATGTCGGGTGCCACTGTCTGCACCTGCACAGAAAGTTTTGAGCAGATATCTTCTTTCATTCGGCCGGAATTGCAAGACGTTTGTGCATCTTCAATATTGGTCACGGTCAATGTCAAAAAGCCCTTATCTGCAATCTAGGTGTTTCTGCGTGCTGCGCCGGCCCAAAGAGTGCCCGGCTGAAAACGACAACGCAGGCATGTCGGGTGTCACTGTCTGCACCAGCTCAGAAAGTTTTGAGCAGATATCTCCTTCTATTCGGCCGGAATTGCAAGATGTTTGTGCATCTTCTATGTTCGTCGCGGTCAATGGCAAAAGGCGCTTATCTTCAATCTAGGTGTTTCTGCGTGCTGCTCCGGCCCAAAGAGTGCTCGGCGGAAAACGACAACGCAGGCATGTCGGGTGCCACTGTCTACACCTGCACAGAAAGTTTTGAGCAGATATCTCCTTCCATTCGGCCGGAATTGCAAGAAGTTTGTGCATCTTCTATGTTCGTCGCGGTCAATGGCAAAAGGCGCTTATCTTCAATCTAGGTGTTTCTGCGTGCTGCGCCGGCCCAAAGAGTGCCCGGCGGAAAACGACAACGCAGGCATGTCGGGTGCCACTGTCTGCACCTGCACAGAAAATTGTGAGCAGATATCTCCTTCCGTTCGGCCGGAATTGAAAGAAGTTTGTGCATCTTCAATGTTGGTCGCGGTCAATGACAAAAAGACGCTTATCTTCAATCTAGGTGTTTCTGCGTGCTGCTCCGGCCCAAAGAGTGCCCGGCTGAAAACGACAACGCAGGCATGTCGGGTGCCACTGTCTGCACCTGCACAGAATGTTTTGAGCAGATATCTTCTTTCGTTCGGCCGGAATTGCAAGACGTTTGTGCATCTTCAATATTGGTCACGGTCAATGTCAAAAAGCCCTTATCTGCAATCTAGGTGTTTCTGCGTGCTGCGCCGGCCCAAAGAGTGCCCGGCTGAAAACGACAACGCAGTCATGTCGGGTGCCACTGTCTGCACCAGCTCAGAAAGTTTTGAGCAGATATCTCCTTCCATTCGGCCGGAATTGCAAGAAGTTTGTGCATCTTCTATGTTCGTCGCGGTCAATGGCAAAAGGCGCTTATCTTCAATCTAGGTGTTTCTGCGTGCTGCGCCGGCCCAAAGAGTGCCCGGCGGAAAACGACAACGCAGGCATGTTGAGTGCCACTGTCTACACCTGCACAGAAAGTTTTGAGCAGATATCTCCTTCTATTCCGCCGGAATTGCAAGAAGTTTGTGCATCTTCTATGTTCGTCGCGGTCAATGGCAAAAGGCGCTTATCTTCAATCTAGGTGTTTCTGCGTGCTGCTCCGGCCCAAAGAGTGCTCGGCGGAAAACGACAACGCAGTCATGTCGGGTGCCACTGTCTACACCTGCACAGAAAGTTTTGAGCAGATATCTCCTTCCATTCGGCCGCCATTGCAAGAAGTTTGTGCATCTTCTATGTTCGTCGCGGTCAATGGCAAAAGGCGCTTATCTTCAATCTAGGTGTTTCTGCGTGCTGCGCCGGCCCAAAGAGTGCCCGGCGGAAAACGACAACGCAGGCATGTCGGGTGCCACTGTCTACACCTGCACAGAAAATTGTGAGCAGATATCTCCTTCCGTTCGGCCGGAATTGAAAGAAGTTTGTGCATCTTCAATGTTGGTCGCGGTCAATGACAAAAAGACGCTTATCTTCAATCTAGGTGTTTCTGCGTGCTGCTCCGGCCCAAAGAGTGCCCGGCTGAAAACGACAACGCAGGCATGTCGGGTGCCACTGTCTGCACCTGCACAGAATGTTTTGAGCAGATATCTTCTTTCGTTCGGCCGGAATTGCAAGACGTTTGTGCATCTTCAATATTGGTCACGGTCAATGTCAAAAAGCCCTTATCTGCAATCTAGGTGTTTCTGCGTGCTGCGCCGGCCCAAAGAGTGCCCGGCTGAAAACGACAACGCAGTCATGTCGGGTGCCACTGTCTGCACCAGCTCAGAAAGTTTTGAGCAGATATCTCCTTCCATTCGGCCGGAATTGCAAGAAGTTTGTGCATCTTCTATGTTCGTCGCGGTCAATGGCAAAAGGCGCTTATCTTCAATCTAGGTGTTTCTGCGTGCTGCGCCGGCCCAAAGAGTGCCCGGCGGAAAACGACAACGCAGGCATGTTGAGTGCCACTGTCTACACCTGCACAGAAAGTTTTGAGCAGATATCTCCTTCTATTCCGCCGGAATTGCAAGAAGTTTGTGCATCTTCTATGTTCGTCGCGGTCAATGGCAAAAGGCGCTTATCTTCAATCTAGGTGTTTCTGCGTGCTGCGCCGGCCCAAAGAGTGCCCGGCTGAAAACGACAACGCAGGCATGTCGGGTGCCACTGTCTGCACCTGCACAGAAAGTTGTGAGCAGATATCTCCTTCCGTTCGGCCGGAATTGAAATAAGTTTGTGCATCTTCAATGTTGGTCGCGGTCAATGACAAAAAGGCGCTTATCTTCAATCTAGGTGTTTCTGCGTGCTGCTCCGGCCCAAAGAGTGCCCGGCTGAAAACGACAACGCAGGCATGTCGGGTGCCACTGTCTGCACCTGCACAGAAAGTTTTGAGCAGATATCTTCTTTCGTTCGGCCGGAATTGCAAGACGTTTGTGCATCTTCAATATTGGTCACGATCAATGTCAAAAAGCCCTTATCTGCAATCTAGGTGTTTCTGCGTGCGGCGCCGGCCCAAAGAGTGCCCGGCTGAAAACGACAACGCAAGCATGTCGGGTGCCACTGTTTGCACCAGCTCAGAAAGTTTTGAGCAGATATCTCCTTCCATTCGGCCGGAATTGCAAGAAGTTTGTGCATCTTCTATGTTCGTCGCGGTCAATGGCAAAAGGCGCTTATCTTCAATATAGGTGTTTCTGCGTGCTGCTCCGGCCCAAAGAGTGCCCGGCGGAAAACGACAACGCAGGCATGTCGGGTGCCACTGTCTGCACCTGCACAGAAAGTTGTGAGCAGATATCTCCTTCCATTCGGCCGGAATTGCAAGACGTTTGTGCATCTTCAATATTGGTCACGGTCAATGTCAAAAAGCCCTTATCTGCAATCTAAGTGTTTCTGCGTGCTGCGCCGGCCCAAAGAGTGCCCGGCTGAAAACGACAACGCAGGCATGTCGGGTGCCACTGTCTGCACCAGCACAGAAAGTTTTGAGCAGATATCTCCTTCCATTCGGCCGGAATTGCAAGAAGTTTGTGCATCTTCTATGTTCGTCGCGGTCAATAGCAATAGGCGCTTATCTTCAATCTAGGTGTTTCTGCGTGCTGCGCAAGCCCAAAGAGTGCCCGGCGGAAAACGACAACGCAGGCATGTCGGGTGCCACTGTCTACACCTGCACAGAAAATTGTGAGCAGATATCTCCTTCCGTTCGGCCGGAATTGAAAGAAGTTTGTGCATCTTCAATGTTGGTCGCGGTCAATGACAAAAAGACGCTTATCTTCAATCTAGGTGTTTTTGCGTGCTGCTCCGGCCCAAAGAGTGCCCGGCTGAAAACGACAACGCAGGCATGTCGGGTGCCACTGTCTGCACCTGCACAGAATGTTTTGAGCAGATATCTTCTTTCGTTCGGCCGGAATTGCAAGACGTTTGTGCATCTTCAATATTGGTCACGGTCAATGTCAAAAAGCCCTTATCTGCAATTTAGGTGTTTCGGCGTGCTGCGCCGGCCCAAAGAGTGCCCGGCTGAAAACGACAACGCAGGCATGTCGGGTGCCACTGTCTGCACCTGGACAGAAAGTTTTGAGCAGATATCTCCTTCCATTCGGCCGGAATTGCAAGAAGTTTGTGCATCTTCTCTGTTCGTCGCGGTCAATGGCAAAAGGCGCTTATCTTCAATCTAGGTGTTTCTGCGTGCTGCTCCGGCCCAAAGAGTGCCCGGCGGAAAACGACAACGCAGGCATGTCGAGTTCCACTGTCTACACCTGCACAGAAAGTTTTGAGCAGATATCTCCTTCTATTCCGCCGGAATTGCAAGAAGTTTGTGCATCTTCTATGTTCGTCGCGGTCAATGGCAAAAGGCGCTTATCTTCAATCTAGGTGTTTCTGCGTGCTGCGCCGGCCCAAAGAGTGCCCGGCGGAAAACGACAACGCAGGCATGTCGGGTGCCACTGTCTGCACCTGCACAGTAAGTTGTGAGCAGATATCTCCTTCCATTCGGCCGGAATTGGAAGACGTTTGTGCATCTTCAATATTGGTCACGGTCAATGTCAAAAAGCCCTTATCTGGAATCTAGGTGTTTCTGCGTGCTGCGCCGGCCCAAAGAGTGCCCGGCTGAAAACGACAACGCAGGCATGTCGGGTGCCACTGTCTGCACCAGCTCAGAAAGTTTTGAGCAGATATCTCCTTCCATTCGGCCGGAATTGCAAGAAGTTTGTGCATCTTCTATGTTCGTCGCGGTCAATGGCAAAAGGCGCTTATCTTCAATATAGGTGTTTCTGCGTGCTGCTCCGGCCCAAAGAGTGCCCGGCGGAAAACGACAACGCAGGCATGTCGGGTGCCACTGTCTGCACCTGCACAGAAAGTTGTGAGCAGATATCTCCTTCCATTCGGCCGGAATTGCAAGACGTTTGTGCATCTTCAATATTGGTCACGGTCAATGTCAAAAAGCCCTTATCTGCAATCTAGGTGTTTCTGCGTGCTGCGCCGGCCCAAAGAGTGCCCGGCTGAAAACGACAACGCAGGCATGTCGGGTGCCACTGTCTGCACCAGCTCAGAAAGTTTTGAGCAGATATCTCCTTCCATTCGGCCGGAATTACAAGAAGTTTGTGCATCTTCTATGTTCGTCGCGGTCAATGGCAAAAGGCGCTTATCTTCAATGTAGGTGTTTCTGCGTGCTGCGCCGGCCCAAAGAGTGCCCGGCGGAAAACGACAACGCAGGCATGTCGGGTGCCACTGTCTGCAACTGCACAGAAAGTTGTGAGCAGATATCTCCTTCCATTCGGCCGGAATTGCAAGACGTTTGTGCATCTTCCATATTGGTCACAGTCAATGTCAAAAAGCCCTTATCTGCAATCTAGGTGTTTCTGCGTGCTGCGCCGGCCCAAAGAGTGCCCGGCTGAAAACGACAACGCAGGCATGTCGGGTGCCACTGTTTGCACCAGCTCAGAAAGTTTTGAGCAGATATCTCCTTCCATTCGGCCGGAATTGCAAGAAGTTTGTACATCTTCTATGTTCGTTGCGGTCAATGGCAAAAGGCGCTTATCTTCAATCTAGGTGTTTCTGCGTGCTGCTCCGGCCCAAAGAGTGCCCGGCGGAAAACGACAACGCAGGCATGTCGAGTGCCACTGTCTACACTTGCACAGAAAGTTTTGAGCAGATATCTCCTTCTATTCGGCCGGAATTGCAAGAAGTTTGTGCATCTTCTATGTTCGTCGCGGTCAATGGCAAAAGGCGCTTATCTTCAATCTAGGTGTTTCTGCGTGCTGCGCCGGCCCAAAGAGTGCCCGGCGGAAAACGACAACGCAGGCATGTCGGGTGCCACTGTCTGCACCTGCACAGAAAGTTTTGAGCAGATATCTTCTTTCGTTCGGCCGGAATTGCAAGACGTTTGTGCATCTTCAATATTGGTCACGATCAATGTCAAAAAGCCCTTATCTGCAATCTAGGTGTTTCTGCGTGCTGCGCCGGCCCAAAGAGTGCCCGGCTGAAAACGACAACGCAGGCATGTCGGGTGCCACTGTCTGCACCAGCTCAGAAAGTTTTGAGCAGATATCTCCTTCCATTCGGCCGGAATTGCAAGAAGTTTGTGCATCTTCTATGTTCGTCGCGGTCAATGGCAAAAGGCACTTATCTTCAATCTAGGTGTTTCTGCGTGCTGCGCCGGCCCAAAGAGTGCCCGGCGGAAAACGACAACGCAGGCATGTCGGGTGCCACTGTCTACACCTGCACAGAAAATTGTGAGCAGATATCTCCTTCCGTTCGGCCGGAATTGAAAGAAGTTTGTGCATCTTCAATGTTGGTCGCGGTCAATAACAAAAAGACGCTTATCTTCAATCTAGGTGTTTCTGCGTGCTGCTCCGGCCCAAAGAGTGCCCGGCTGAAAACGACAACGCAGGCATGTCGGGTGCCACTGTCTGCACCTGCACAGAATGTTTTGAGCAGATATCTTCTTTCGTTCGGCCGGAATTGCAAGACGTTTGTGCATCTTCAATATTGGTCACGGTCAATGTCAAAAAGCCCTTATCTGCAATCTAGGTGTTTCTGCGTGATGCGCCGGCCCAAAGAGTGCCCGGCTGAAAACGACAACGCAGTCATGTCGGGTGCCACTGTCTGCACCAGCTCAGAAAGTTTTGAGCAGATATCTCCTTCCATTCGGCCGGAATTGCAAGAAGTTTGTGCATCTTCTCTGTTCGTCGCGGTCAATGGCAAAAGGCGCTTATCTTCAATCTAGGTGTTTCTGCGTGCTGCTCCGGCCCAAAGAGTGCACGGCGGAAACCGAAAACGCAGGCATGTCGGGTGCCACTGTCTACACTTGCACAGAAAGTTTTGAGCAGATATCTCCTTCCATTCGGCCGGGATTGCAAGAAGTTTGTGCATCTTCTATGTTCGTCGCGGTCAATGGCAAAAGGCGCTTATCTTCAATCTAGGTGTTTCTGCGTGCTGCGCCGGCCCAAAGAGTTCCCGGCGGAAAACGACAACGCAGGCATGTCGAGTGCCACTGTCTACACCTGCACAGAAAGTTTTGAGCAGATATCTCCTTCTATTCCGCCGGAATTGGAAGAAGTTTGTGCATCTTCTATGTTCGTCGCGGTCAATGGCAAAAGGCGCTTATCTTCAATCTAGGTGTTTCTGCGTGCTGCGCCGGCCCAAAGAGTGCCTGGCGGAAAACGACAACGCAGACATGTCGGGTGCCACTGTCTGCACCTGCACAGAAAGTTGTGAGCAGATATCTCCTTCCGTTCGGCCGGAATTGAAATAAGTTTGTGCATCTTCAATGTTGGTCGCGGTCAATGACAAAAAGGCGCTTATCTTCAATCTAGGTGTTTCTGCGTGCTGCTCCGGCCCAAAGAGTGCCCGGCTGAAAACGACAACGCAGGCATGTCGGGTGCCACTGTCTGCACCTGCACAGAAAGTTTTGAGCAGATATCTTCTTTCGTTCGGCCGGAATTGCAAGACGTTTGTGCATCTTCAATATTGGTCACGGTCAATGTCAAAAAGCCCTTATCTGCAATCTAAGTGTTTCTGCGTGCTGCGCCGGCCCAAAGAGTGCCCGGCTGAAAACGACAACGCAGGCATGTCGGGTGCCACTGTCTGCACCAGCACAGAAAGTTTTGAGCAGATATCTCCTTCCATTCGGCCGGAATTGCAAGAAGTTTGTGCATCTTCTATGTTCGTCGCGGTCAATAGCAATAGGCGCTTATCTTCAATCTAGGTGTTTCTGCGTGCTGCGCAAGCCCAAAGAGTGCCCGGCGGAAAACGACAACGCAGGCATGTCGGGTGCAACTGTCTACACCTGCACAGAAAATTGTGAGCAGATATCTCCTTCCGTTCGGCCGGAATTGAAAGAAGTTTGTGCATCTTCAATGTTGGTCGCGGTCAATGACAAAAAGACGCTTATCTTCAATCTAGGTGTTTTTGCGTGCTGCTCCGGCCCAAAGAGTGCCCGGCTGAAAACGACAACGCAGGCATGTCGGGTGCCACTGTCTGCACCTGCACAGAATGTTTTGAGCAGATATCTTCTTTCGTTCGGCCGGAATTGCAAGACGTTTGTGCATCTTCAATATTGGTCACGGTCAATGTCAAAAAGCCCTTATCTGCAATTTAGGTGTTTCGGCGTGCTGCGCCGGCCCAAAGAGTGCCCGGCTGAAAACGACAACGCAGGCATGTCGGGTGCCACTGTCTGCACCTGGACAGAAAGTTTTGAGCAGATATCTCCTTCCATTCGGCCGGAATTGCAAGAAGTTTGTGCATCTTCTCTGTTCGTCGCGGTCAATGGCAAAAGGCGCTTATCTTCAATCTAGGTGTTTCTGCGTGCTGCTCCGGCCCAAAGAGTGCCCGGCGGAAAACGACAACGCAGGCATGTCGAGTTCCACTGTCTACACCTGCACAGAAAGTTTTGAGCAGATATCTCCTTCTATTCCGCCGGAATTGCAAGAAGTTTGTGCATCTTCTATGTTCGTCGCGGTCAATGGCAAAAGGCGCTTATCTTCAATCTAATGTGTTTCTGCGTGCTGCGCCGGCCCAAAGAGTGCCCGGCGGAAAACGACAACGCAGTCATGTCGGGTGCCACTGTCTGCACCTGCACAGTAAGTTGTGAGCAGATATCTCCTTCCATTCGGCCGGAATTGCAAGACGTTTGTGCATCTTCAATATTGGTCACGGTCAATGTCAAAAAGCCCTTATCTGGAATCTAGGTGTTTCTGCGTGCTGCGCCGGCCCAAAGAGTGCCCGGCTGAAAACGACAACGCAGGCATGTCGGGTGCCACTGTCTGCACCAGCTCAGAAAGTTTTGAGCAGATATCTCCTTCCATTCGGCCGGAATTGCAAGAAGTTTGTGCATCTTCTATGTTCGTCGCGGTCAATGGCAAAAGGCGCTTATCTTCAATATAGGTGTTTCTGCGTGCTGCTCCGGCCCAAACAGTGCCCGGCGGAAAACGACAACGCAGGCATGTCGGGTGCCACTGTCTGCACCTGCACAGAAAGTTGTGAGCAGATATCTCCTTCCATTCGGCCGGAATTGCAAGACGTTTGTGCATCTTCAATATTGGTCACGGTCAATGTCAAAAAGCCCTTATCTGCAATCTAGGTGTTTCTGCGTGCTGCGCCGGCCCAAAGAGTGCCCGGCTGAAAACGACAACGCAGGCATGTCGGGTGCCACTGTCTGCACCAGCTCAGAAAGTTTTGAGCAGATATCTCCTTCCATTCGGCCGGAATTACAAGAAGTTTGTGCATCTTCTATGTTCGTCGCGGTCAATGGCAAAAGGCGCTTATCTTCAATGTAGATGTTTCTGCGTGCTGCGCCGGCCCAAAGAGTGCCCGGCGGAAAACGACAACGCAGGCATGTCGGGTGCCACTGTCTGCAACTGCACAGAAAGTTGTGAGCAGATATCTCCTTCCATTCGGCCGGAATTGCAAGACGTTTGTGCATCTTCCATATTGGTCACAGTCAATGTCAAAAAGCCCTTATCTGCAATCTAGGTGTTTCTGCGTGCTGCGCCGGCCCAAAGAGTGCCCGGCTGAAAACGACAACGCAGGCATGTCGGGTGCCACTGTTTGCACCAGCTCAGAAAGTTTTGAGCAGATATCTCCTTCCATTCGGCCGGAATTGCAAGAAGTTTGTACATCTTCTATGTTCGTTGCGGTCAATGGCAAAAGGCGCTTATCTTCAATCTAGGTGTTTCTGCGTGCTGCTCCGGCCCAAAGAGTGCCCGGCGGAAAACGACAACGCAGGCATGTCGAGTGCCACTGTCTACACTTGCACAGAAAGTTTTGAGCAGATATCTCCTTCTATTCGGCCGGAATTGCAAGAAGTTTGTGCATCTTCTATGTTCGTCGCGGTCAATGGCAAAAGGCGCTTATCTTTAATCTAGGTGTTTCTGCGTGCTGCGCCGGCCCAAAGAGTGCCCGGCGGAAAACGACAACGCAGGCATGTCGGGTGCCACTGTCTGCACCTGCACAGAAAGTTGTGAGCAGATATCTCCTTCCGTTCGGCCGGAATTGAAATAAGTTTGTGCATCTTCAATGTTGGTCGCGGTCAATGACAAAAAGGCGCTTATCTTCAATCTAGGTGTTTCTGCGTGCTGCTCCGGCCCAAAGAGTGCCCGGCTGAAAACGACAACGCAGGCATGTCGGGTGCCACTGTTTGCACCTGCACAGAAAGTTTTGAGCAGATATCTTCTTTCATTCGGCCGGAATTGCAAGACGTTTGTGCATCTTCAATATTGGTCACGGTCAATGTCAAAAAGCCCTTATCTGCAATCTAGGTGTTTCTGCGTGCTGCGCCGGCCCAAAGAGTGCCCGGCTGAAAACGACAACGCAGGCATGTCGGGTGTCACTGTCTGCACCAGCTCAGAAAGTTTTGAGCAGATATCTCCTTCTATTCGGCCGGAATTGCAAGATGTTTGTGCATCTTCTATGTTCGTCGCGGTCAATGGCAAAAGGCGCTTATCTTCAATCTAGGTGTTTCTGCGTGCTGCTCCGGCCCAAAGAGTGCTCGGCGGAAAACGACAACGCAGGCATGTCGGGTGCCACTGTCTACACCTGCACAGAAAGTTTTGAGCAGATATCTCCTTCCATTCGGCCGGAATTGCAAGAAGTTTGTGCATCTTCTATGTTCGTCGCGGTCAATGGCAAAAGGCGCTTATCTTCAATCTAGGTGTTTCTGCGTGCTGCTCCGGCCCAAAGAGTGCACGGCGGAAACCGAAAACGCAGGCATGTCGGGTGCCACTGTCTACACTTGCACAGAAAGTTTTGAGCAGATATCTCCTTCCATTCGGCCGGGATTGCAAGAAGTTTGTGCATCTTCTATGTTCGTCGCGGTCAATGGCAAAAGGCGCTTATCTTCAATCTAGGTGTTTCTGCGTGCTGCGCCGGCCCAAAGAGTTCCCGGCGGAAAACGACAACGCAGGCATGTCGAGTGCCACTGTCTACACCTGCACAGAAAGTTTTGAGCAGATATCTCCTTCTATTCCGCCGGAATTGCAAGAAGTTTGTGCATCTTCTATGTTCGTCGCGGTCAATGGCAAAAGGCGCTTATCTTCAATCTAGGTGTTTCTGCGTGCTGCGCCGGCCCAAAGAGTGCCTGGCGGAAAACGACAACGCAGACATGTCGGGTGCCACTGTCTGCACCTGCACAGAAAGTTGTGAGCAGATATCTCCTTCCGTTCGGCCGGAATTGAAATAAGTTTGTGCATCTTCAATGTTGGTCGCGGTCAATGACAAAAAGGCGCTTATCTTCAATCTAGGTGTTTCTGCGTGCTGCTCCGGCCCAAAGAGTGCCCGGCTGAAAACGACAACGCAGGCATGTCGGGTGCCACTGTCTGCACCTGCACAGAAAGTTTTGAGCAGATATCTTCTTTCGTTCGGCCGGAATTGCAAGACGTTTGTGCATCTTCAATATTGGTCACGGTCAATGTCAAAAAGCCCTTATCTGCAATCTAAGTGTTTCTGCGTGCTGCGCCGGCCCAAAGAGTGCCCGGCTGAAAACGACAACGCAGGCATGTCGGGTGCCACTGTCTGCACCAGCACAGAAAGTTTTGAGCAGATATCTCCTTCCATTCGGCCGGAATTGCAAGAAGTTTGTGCATCTTCTATGTTCGTCGCGGTCAATAGCAATAGGCGCTTATCTTCAATCTAGGTGTTTCTGCGTGCTGCGCAAGCCCAAAGAGTGCCCGGCGGAAAACGACAACGCAGGCATGTCGGGTGCCACTGTCTACACCTGCACAGAAAATTGTGAGCAGATATCTCCTTCCGTTCGGCCGGAATTGAAAGAAGTTTGTGCATCTTCAATGTTGGTCGCGGTCAATGACAAAAAGACGCTTATCTTCAATCTAGGTGTTTTTGCGTGCTGCTCCGGCCCAAAGAGTGCCCGGCTGAAAACGACAACGCAGGCATGTCGGGTGCCACTGTCTGCACCTGCACAGAATGTTTTGAGCAGATATCTTCTTTCGTTCGGCCGGAATTGCAAGACGTTTGTGCATCTTCAATATTGGTCACGGTCAATGTCAAAAAGCCCTTATCTGCAATTTAGGTGTTTCGGCGTGCTGCGCCGGCCCAAAGAGTGCCCGGCTGAAAACGACAACGCAGGCATGTCGGGTGCCACTGTCTGCACCTGGACAGAAAGTTTTGAGCAGATATCTCCTTCCATTCGGCCGGAATTGCAAGAAGTTTGTGCATCTTCTCTGTTCGTCGCGGTCAATGGCAAAAGGCGCTTATCTTCAATCTAGGTGTTTCTGCGTGCTGCTCCGGCCCAAAGAGTGCCCGGCGGAAAACGACAACGCAGGCATGTCGAGTTCCACTGTCTACACCTGCACAGAAAGTTTTGAGCAGATATCTCCTTCTATTCCGCCGGAATTGCAAGAGGTTTGTGCATCTTCTATGTTCGTCGCGGTCAATGGCAAAAGGCGCTTATCTTCAATCTAGGTGTTTCTGCGTGCTGCGCCGGCCCAAAGAGTGCCCGGCGGAAAACGACAACGCAGGCATGTCGGGTGCCACTGTCTGCACCTGCACAGTAAGTTGTGAGCAGATATCTCCTTCCATTCGGCCGGAATTGCAAGACGTTTGTGCATCTTCAATATTGGTCACGGTCAATGTCAAAAAGCCCTTATCTGGAATCTAGGTGTTTCTGCGTGCTGCGCCGGCCCAAAGAGTGCCCGGCTGAAAACGACAACGCAGGCATGTCGGGTGCCACTGTCTGCACCAGCTCAGAAAGTTTTGAGCAGATATCTCCTTCCATTCGGCCGGAATTGCAAGAAGTTTGTGCATCTTCTATGTTCGTCGCGGTCAATGGCAAAAGGCGCTTATCTTCAATATAGGTGTTTCTGCGTGCTGCTCCGGCCCAAAGAGTGCCCGGCGGAAAACGACAACGCAGGCATGTCGGGTGCCACTGTCTGCACCTGCACAGAAAGTTGTGAGCAGATATCTCCTTCCATTCGGCCGGAATTGCAAGACGTTTGTGCATCTTCAATATTGGTCACGGTCAATGTCAAAAAGCCCTTATCTGCAATCTAGGTGTTTCTGCGTGCTGCGCCGGCCCAAAGAGTGCCCGGCTGAAAACGACAACGCAGGCATGTCGGGTGCCACTGTCTGCACCAGCTCAGAAAGTTTTGAGCAGATATCTCCTTCCATTCGGCCGGAATTACAAGAAGTTTGTGCATCTTCTATGTTCGTCGCGGTCAATGGCAAAAGGCGCTTATCTTTAATGTAGGTGTTTCTGCGTGCTGCGCCGGCCCAAAGAGTGCCCGGCGGAAAACGACAACGCAGGCATGTCGGGTGCCACTGTCTGCAACTGCACAGAAAGTTGTGAGCAGATATCTCCTTCCATTCGGCCGGAATTGCAAGACGTTTGTGCATCTTCCATATTGGTCACAGTCAATGTCAAAAAGCCCTTATCTGCAATCTAGGTGTTTCTGCGTACTGCGCCGGCCCAAAGAGTGCCCGGCTGAAAACGACAACGCAGGCATGTCGGGTGCCACTGTTTGCACCAGCTCAGAAAGTTTTGAGCAGATATCTCCTTCCATTCGGCCGGAATTGCAAGAAGTTTGTACATCTTCTATGTTCGTTGCGGTCAATGGCAAAAGGCGCTTATCTTCAATCTAGGTGTTTCTGCGTGCTGCTCCGGCCCAAAGAGTGCCCGGCGGAAAACGACAACGCAGGCATGTCGAGTGCCACTGTCTACACTTGCACAGAAAGTTTTGAGCAGATATCTCCTTCTATTCGGCCGGAATTGCAAGAAGTTTGTGCATCTTCTATGTTCGTCGCGGTCAATGGCAAAAGGCGCTTATCTTTAATCTAGGTGTTTCTGCGTGCTGCGCCGGCCCAAAGAGTGCCCGGCGGAAAACGACAACGCAGGCATGTCGGGTGCCACTGTCTGCACCTGCACAGAAAGTTGTGAGCAGATATCTCCTTCCGTTCGGCCGGAATTGAAATAAGTTTGTGCATCTTCAATGTTGGTCGCGGTCAATGACAAAAAGGCGCTTATCTTCAATCTAGGTGTTTCTGCGTGCTGCTCCGGCCCAAAGAGTGCCCGGCTGAAAACGACAACGCAGGCATGTCGGGTGCCACTGTCTGCACCTGCACAGAAAGTTTTGAGCAGATATCTTCTTTCATTCGGCCGGAATTGCAAGACGTTTGTGCATCTTCAATATTGGTCACGGTCAATGTCAAAAAGCCCTTATCTGCAATCTAGGTGTTTCTGCGTGCTGCGCCGGCCCAAAGAGTGCCCGGCTGAAAACGACAACGCAGGCATGTCGGGTGTCACTGTCTGCACCAGCTCAGAAAGTTTTGAGCAGATATCTCCTTCTATTCGGCCGGAATTGCAAGATGTTTGTGCATCTTCTATGTTCGTCGCGGTCAATGGCAAAAGGCGCTTATCTTCAATCTAGGTGTTTCTGCGTGCTGCTCCGGCCCAAAGAGTGCTCGGCGGAAAACGACAACGCAGGCATTTCGGGTGCCACTGTCTACACCTGCACAGAAAGTTTTGAGCAGATATCTCCTTCCATTCGGCCGGAATTGCAAGAAGTTTGTGCATCTTCTATGTTCGTCGCGGTCAATGGCAAAAGGCGCTTATCTTCAATCTAGGTGTTTCTGCGTGCTGCGCCGGCCCAAAGAGTGCCCGGCGGAAAACGACAACGCAGGCATGTCGGGTGCCACTGTCTGCACCTGCACAGAAAATTGTGAGCAGATATCTCCTTCCGTTCGGCCGGAATTGAAAGAAGTTTGTGCATCTTCAATGTTGGTCGCGGTCAATGACAAAAAGACGCTTATCTTCAATCTAGGTGTTTCTGCGTGCTGCTCCGGCCCAAAGAGTGCCCGGCTGAAAACGACAACGCAGGCATGTCGGGTGCCACTGTCTGCACCTGCACAGAATGTTTTGAGCAGATATCTTCTTTCGTTCGGCCGGAATTGCAAGACGTTTGTGCATCTTCAATATTGGTCACGGTCAATGTCAAAAAGCCCTTATCTGCAATCTAGGTGTTTCTGCGTGCTGCGCCGGCCCAAAGAGTGCCCGGCTGAAAACGACAACGCAGTCATGTCGGGTGCCACTGTCTGCACCAGCTCAGAAAGTTTTGAGCAGATATCTCCTTCCATTCGGCCGGAATTGCAAGAAGTTTGTGCATCTTCTATGTTCGTCGCGGTCAATGGCAAAAGGCGCTTATCTTCAATCTAGGTGTTTCTGCGTGCTGCGCCGGCCCAAAGAGTGCCCGGCGGAAAACGACAACGCAGGCATGTTGAGTGCCACTGTCTACACCTGCACAGAAAGTTTTGAGCAGATATCTCCTTCTATTCCGCCGGAATTGCAAGAAGTTTGTGCATCTTCTATGTTCGTCGCGGTCAATGGCAAAAGGCGCTTATCTTCAATCTAGGTGTTTCTGCGTGCTGCTCCGGCCCAAAGAGTGCTCGGCGGAAAACGACAACGCAGTCATGTCGGGTGCCACTGTCTACACCTGCACAGAAAGTTTTGAGCAGATATCTCCTTCCATTCGGCCGCCATTGCAAGAAGTTTGTGCATCTTCTATGTTCGTCGCGGTCAATGGCAAAAGGCGCTTATCTTCAATCTAGGTGTTTCTGCGTGCTGCGCCGGCCCAAAGAGTGCCCGGCGGAAAACGACAACGCAGGCATGTCGGGTGCCACTGTCTACACCTGCACAGAAAATTGTGAGCAGATATCTCCTTCCGTTCGGCCGGAATTGAAAGAAGTTTGTGCATCTTCAATGTTGGTCGCGGTCAATGACAAAAAGACGCTTATCTTCAATCTAGGTGTTTCTGCGTGCTGCTCCGGCCCAAAGAGTGCCCGGCTGAAAACGACAACGCAGGCATGTCGGGTGCCACTGTCTGCACCTGCACAGAATGTTTTGAGCAGATATCTTCTTTCGTTCGGCCGGAATTGCAAGACGTTTGTGCATCTTCAATATTGGTCACGGTCAATGTCAAAAAGCCCTTATCTGCAATCTAGGTGTTTCTGCGTGCTGCGCCGGCCCAAAGAGTGCCCGGCTGAAAACGACAACGCAGTCATGTCGGGTGCCACTGTCTGCACCAGCTCAGAAAGTTTTGAGCAGATATCTCCTTCCATTCGGCCGGAATTGCAAGAAGTTTGTGCATCTTCTATGTTCGTCGCGGTCAATGGCAAAAGGCGCTTATCTTCAATCTAGGTGTTTCTGCGTGCTGCGCCGGCCCAAAGAGTGCCCGGCGGAAAACGACAACGCAGGCATGTTGAGTGCCACTGTCTACACCTGCACAGAAAGTTTTGAGCAGATATCTCCTTCTATTCCGCCGGAATTGCAAGAAGTTTGTGCATCTTCTATGTTCGTCGCGGTCAATGGCAAAAGGCGCTTATCTTCAATCTAGGTGTTTCTGCGTGCTGCGCCGGCCCAAAGAGTGCCCGGCTGAAAACGACAACGCAGGCATGTCGGGTGCCACTGTCTGCACCTGCACAGAAAGTTGTGAGCAGATATCTCCTTCCGTTCGGCCGGAATTGAAATAAGTTTGTGCATCTTCAATGTTGGTCGCGGTCAATGACAAAAAGGCGCTTATCTTCAATCTAGGTGTTTCTGCGTGCTGCTCCGGCCCAAAGAGTGCCCGGCTGAAAACGACAACGCAGGCATGTCGGGTGCCACTGTCTGCACCTGCACAGAAAGTTTTGAGCAGATATCTTCTTTCGTTCGGCCGGAATTGCAAGACGTTTGTGCATCTTCAATATTGGTCACGATCAATGTCAAAAAGCCCTTATCTGCAATCTAGGTGTTTCTGCGTGCGGCGCCGGCCCAAAGAGTGCCCGGCTGAAAACGACAACGCAAGCATGTCGGGTGCCACTGTTTGCACCAGCTCAGAAAGTTTTGAGCAGATATCTCCTTCCATTCGGCCGGAATTGCAAGAAGTTTGTGCATCTTCTATGTTCGTCGCGGTCAATGGCAAAAGGCGCTTATCTTCAATATAGGTGTTTCTGCGTGCTGCTCCGGCCCAAAGAGTGCCCGGCGGAAAACGACAACGCAGGCATGTCGGGTGCCACTGTCTGCACCTGCACAGAAAGTTGTGAGCAGATATCTCCTTCCATTCGGCCGGAATTGCAAGACGTTTGTGCATCTTCAATATTGGTCACGGTCAATGTCAAAAAGCCCTTATCTGCAATCTAGGTGTTTCTGCGTGCTGCGCCGGCCCAAAGAGTGCCCGGCTGAAAACGACAACGCAGGCATGTCGGGTGCCACTGTCTGCACCAGCTCAGAAAGTTTTGAGCAGATATCTCCTTCCATTCGGCCGGAATTACAAGAAGTTTGTGCATCTTCTATGTTCGTCGCGGTCAATGGCAAAAGGCGCTTATCTTCAATGTAGGTGTTTCTGCGTGCTGCGCCGGCCCAAAGAGTGCCCGGCGGAAAACGACAACGCAGGCATGTCGGGTGCCACTGTCTGCAACTGCACAGAAAGTTGTGAGCAGATATCTCCTTCCATTCGGCCGGAATTGCAAGACGTTTGTGCATCTTCCATATTGGTCACAGTCAATGTCAAAAAGCCCTTATCTGCAATCTAGGTGTTTCTGCGTGCTGCGCCGGCCCAAAGAGTGCCCGGCTGAAAACGACAACGCAGGCATGTCGGGTGCCACTGTTTGCACCAGCTCAGAAAGTTTTGAGCAGATATCTCCTTCCATTCGGCCGGAATTGCAAGAAGTTTGTACATCTTCTATGTTCGTTGCGGTCAATGGCAAAAGGCGCTTATCTTCAATCTAGGTGTTTCTGCGTGCTGCTCCGGCCCAAAGAGTGCCCGGCGGAAAACGACAACGCAGGCATGTCGAGTGCCACTGTCTACACTTGCACAGAAAGTTTTGAGCAGATATCTCCTTCTATTCGGCCGGAATTGCAAGAAGTTTGTGCATCTTCTATGTTCGTCGCGGTCAATGGCAAAAGGCGCTTATCTTTAATCTAGGTGTTTCTGCGTGCTGCGCCGGCCCAAAGAGTGCCCGGCGGAAAACGACAACGCAGGCATGTCGGGTGCCACTGTCTGCACCTGCACAGAAAGTTGTGAGCAGATATCTCCTTCCGTTCGGCCGGAATTGAAATAAGTTTGTGCATCTTCAATGTTGGTCGCGGTCAATGACAAAAAAGCGCTTATCTTCAATCTAGGTGTTTCTGCGTGCTGCTCCGGCCCAAAGAGTGCCCGGCGGAAACCGAAAACGCAGTCATGTCGGGTGCCACTGTCTACACTTGCACAGAAAGTTTTGAGCAGATATCTCCTTCCATTCGGCCGGGATTGCAAGAAGTTTGTGCATCTTCTATGTTCGTCGCGGTCAATGGCAAAAGGCGCTTATCTTCAATCTAGGTGTTTCTGCGTGCTGCGCCGGCCCAAAGAGTGCCCGGCGGAAAACGACAACGCAGGCATGTCGAGTGCCACTGTCTACACCTGCACAGAAAGTTTTGAGCAGATACCTCCTTCTATTCCGCCGGAATTGCAAGAAGTTTGTGCATCTTCTATGTTCGTCGCGGTCAATGGCAAAAGGCGCTTATCTTCAATCTAGGTGTTTCTGCGTGCTGCGCCGGCCCAAAGAGTGCCTGGCGGAAAACGACAACGCAGACATGTCGGGTGCCACTGTCTGCACCTGCACAGAAAGTTGTGAGCAGATATCTCCTTCCGTTCGGCCGGAATTGAAATAAGTTTGTGCATCTTCAATGTTGGTCGCGGTCAATGACAAAAAGGCGCTTATCTTCAATCTAGGTGTTTCTGCGTGCTGCTCCGGCCCAAAGAGTGCCCGGCTGAAAACGACAACGCAGGCATGTCGGGTGCCACTGTCTGCACCTGCACAGAAAGTTTTGAGCAGATATCTTCTTTCGTTCGGCCGGAATTGCAAGACGTTTGTGCATCTTCAATATTGGTCACGGTCAATGTCAAAAAGCCCTTATCTGCAATCTAAGTGTTTCTGCGTGCTGCGCCGGCCCAAAGAGTGCCCGGCTGAAAACGACAACGCAGGCATGTCGGGTGCCACTGTCTGCACCAGCACAGAAAGTTTTGAGCAGATATCTCCTTCCATTCGGCCGGAATTGCAAGAAGTTTGTGCATCTTCTCTGTTCGTCGCGGTCAATGGCAAAAGGCGCTTATCTTCAATCTAGGTGTTTCTGCGTGCTGCTCCGGCCCAAAGAGTGCCCGGCGGAAAACGACAACGCAGGCATGTCGAGTTCCACTGTCTACACCTGCACAGAAAGTTTTGAGCAGATATCTCCTTCTATTCCGCCGGAATTGCAAGAAGTTTGTGCATCTTCTATGTTCGTCGCGGTCAATGGCAAAAGGCGCTTATCTTCAATCTAGGTGTTTCTGCGTGCTGCGCCGGCCCAAAGTGTGCCCGGCGGAAAACGACAACGCAGGCATGTCGGGTGCCACTGTCTGCACCTGCACAGTAAGTTGTGAGCAGATATCTCCTTCCATTCGGCCGGAATTGCAAGACGTTTGTGCATCTTCAATATTGGTCACGGTCAATGTCAAAAAGCCCTTATCTGCAATCTAGGTGTTTCTGCGTGATGCGCCGGCCCAAAGAGTGCCCGGCTGAAAACGACAACGCAGTCATGTCGGGTGCCACTGTCTGCACCAGCTCAGAAAGTTTTGAGCAGATATCTCCTTCCATTCGGCCGGAATTGCAAGAAGTTTGTGCATCTTCTCTGTTCGTCGCGGTCAATGGCAAAAGGCGCTTATCTTCAATCTAGGTGTTTCTGCGTGCTGCTCCGGCCCAAAGAGTGCCCGGCGGAAAGCGAAAACGCAGTCATGTCGGGTGCCACTGTCTACACTTGCACAGAAAGTTTTGAGCAGATATCTCCTTCCATTCGGCCGGGATTGCAAGAAGTTTGTGCATCTTCTATGTTCGTCGCGGTCAATGGCAAAAGGCGCTTATCTTCAATCTAGGTGTTTCTGCGTGCTGCGCCGGCCCAAAGAGTGCCCGGCGGAAAACGACAACGCAGGCATGTCGAGTGCCACTGTCTACACCTGCACAGAAAGTTTTGAGCAGATATCTCCTTCTATTCCGCCGGAATTGCAAGAAGTTTGTGCATCTTCTATGTTCGTCGCGGTCAATGGCAAAAGGCGCTTATCTTCAATCTAGGTGTTTCTGCGTGCTGCGCCGGCCCAAAGAGTGTCTGGCGGAAAACGACAACGCAGACATGTCGGGTGCCACTGTCTGCACCTGCACAGAAAGTTGTGAGCAGATATCTCCTTCCGTTCGGCCGGAATTGAAATAAGTTTGTGCATCTTCAATGTTGGTCGCGGTCAATGACAAAAAGGCGCTTATCTTCAATCTAGGTGTTTCTGCGTGCTGCTCCGGCCCAAAGAGTGCCCGGCTGAAAACGACAACGCAGGCATGTCGGGTGCCACTGTCTGCACCTGCACAGAAAGTTTTGAGCAGATATCTTCTTTCGTTCGGCCGGAATTGCAAGACGTTTGTGCATCTTCAATATTGGTCACGGTCAATGTCAAAAAGCCCTTATCTGCAATCTAAGTGTTTCTGCGTGCTGCGCCGGCCCAAAGAGTGCCCGGCTGAAAACGACAACGCAGGCATGTCGGGTGCCACTGTCTGCACCAGCACAGAAAGTTTTGAGCAGATATCTCCTTCCATTCGGCCGGAATTGCAAGAAGTTTGTGCATCTTCTATGTTCGTTTCGGTCAATAGCAATAGGCGCTTATCTTCAATCTAGGTGTTTCTGCGTGCTGCGCAAGCCCAAAGAGTGCCCGGCGGAAAACGACAACGCAGGCATGTCGGGTGCCACTGTCTACACCTGCACAGAAAATTGTGAGCAGATATCTCCTTCCGTTCGGCCGGAATTGAAAGAAGTTTGTGCATCTTCAATGTTGGTCGCGGTCAATAACAAAAAGACGCTTATCTTCAATCTAGGTGTTTCTGCGTGCTGCTCCGGCCCAAAGAGTGCCCGGCTGAAAACGACAACGCAGGCATGTCGGGTGCCACTGTCTGCACCTGCACAGAATGTTTTGAGCAGATATCTTCTTTCGTTCGGCCGGAATTGCAAGACGTTTGTGCATCTTCAACATTGGTCACGGTCAATGTCAAAAAGCCCTTATCTGCAATCTAGGTGTTTCTGCGTGATGCGCCGGCCCAAAGAGTGCCCGGCTGAAAACGACAACGCAGTCATGTCGGGTGCCACTGTCTGCACCAGCTCAGAAAGTTTTGAGCAGATATCTCCTTCCATTCGGCCGGAATTGCAAGAAGTTTGTGCATCTTCTCTGTTCGTCGCGGTCAATGGCAAAAGGCGCTTATCTTCAATCTAGGTGTTTCTGCGTGCTGCTCTGGCCCAAAGAGTGCCCGGCTGAAAACGACAACGCAGGCATGTCGGGTGCCACTGTCTGCACCTGCACAGAAAGTTTTGAGCAGATATCTCCTTCAATTCGGCCGGAATTGCAAGAAGTTTGTGCATCTTCTATGTTCGTCGCGGTCAATGGCAAAAGGCGCTTATCTTCAATCTAGGTGTTTCTGCGTGCTGCGCCGGCCCAATGAGTGCCCGGCGGAAAACGACAACGCAGGCATGTCGGGTGCCACTGTCTACACCTGCACAGAAAATTGTGAGCAGATATCTCCTTCCGTTCGGCCGGAATTGAAAGAAGTTTGTGCATCTTCAATGTTGGTCGCGGTCAATGACAAAAAGACGCTTATCTTCAATTTAGGTGTTTCTGCGTGCTGCTCCGGCCCAAAGAGTGCCCGGCTGAAAACGACAACGCAGGCATGTCGGGTGCCACTGTCTGCACCTGCACAGAATGTTTTGAGCAGATATCTTCTTTCGTTCGGCCGGAATTGCAAGACGTTTGTGCATCTTCAATATTGGTCACGGTCAATGTCAAAAAGCCCTTATCTGGAATCAAAGTGTTTCTGCGTGCTGCGCCGGCCCAAAGAGTGCCCGGCTGAAAACGACAACGCAGTCATGTCGGGTGCCACTGTCTGCACCAGCTCAGAAAGTTTTGAGCAGATATCTCCTTCCATTCGGCCGGAATTTCAAGAAGTTTGTGCATCTTCTATGTTCGTCGCGGTCAATGGCAAAAGGCGCTTATCTTCAATCTAGGTGTTTCTGCGTGCTGCTCCGGCCCAAAGAGTGCTCGGCGGAAAACGACAACGCAGGCATGTCGGGTGCCACTGTCTACACCTGCACAGAAAGTTTTGAGCAGATATCTCCTTCCATTCGGCCGCCATTGCAAGAAGTTTGTGCATCTTCTATGTTCGTCGCGGTCAATGGCAAAAGGCGCTTATCTTCAATCTAGGTGTTTCTGCGTGCTGCGCCGGCCCAAAGAGTGCCCGGCGGAAAACGACAACGCAGGCATGTCGGGTGCCACTGTCTACACCTGCACAGAAAATTGTGAGCAGATATCTCCTTCCGTTCGGCCGGAATTGAAAGAAGTTTGTGCATCTTCAATGTTGGTCGCGGTCAATGACAAAAAGACGCTTATCTTCAATCTAGGTGTTTCTGCGTGCTGCTCCGGCCCAAAGAGTGCCCGGCTGAAAACGACAACGCAGGCATGTCGGGTGCCACTGTCTGCACCTGCACAGAATGTTTTGAGCAGATATCTTCTTTCGTTCGGCCGGAATTGCAAGACGTTTGTGCATCTTCAATATTGGTCACGGTCAATGTCAAAAAGCCCTTATCTGCAATCTAGGTGTTTCTGCGTGCTGCGCCGGCCCAAAGAGTGCCCGGCTGAAAACGACAACGCAGTCATGTCGGGTGCCACTGTCTGCACCAGCTCAGAAAGTTTTGAGCAGATATCTCCTTCCATTCGGCCGGAATTGCAAGAAGTTTGTGCATCTTCTATGTTCGTCGCGGTCAATGGCAAAAGGCGCTTATCTTCAATCTAGGTGTTTCTGCGTGCTGCGCCGGCCCAAAGAGTGCCCGGCGGAAAACGACAACGCAGGCATGTTGAGTGCCACTGTCTACACCTGCACAGAAAGTTTTGAGCAGATATCTCCTTCTATTCCGCCGGAATTGCAAGAAGTTTGTGCATCTTCTATGTTCGTCGCGGTCAATGACAAAAAGGCGCTTATCTTCAATCTAGGTGTTTCTGCGTGCTGCTCCGGCCCAAAGAGTGCCCGGCTGAAAACGACAACGCAGGCATGTCGGGTGCCACTGTCTGCACCTGCACAGAAAGTTTTGAGCAGATATCTTCTTTCGTTCGGCCGGAATTGCAAGACGTTTGTGCATCTTCAATATTGGTCACGATCAATGTCAAAAAGCCCTTATCTGCAATCTAGGTGTTTCTGCGTGCTGCGCCGGCCCAAAGAGTGCCCGGCTGAAAACGACAACGCAGGCATGTCGGGTGCCACTGTCTGCACCAGCTCAGAAAGTTTTGAGCAGATATCTCCTTCCATTCGGCCGGAATTGCAAGAAGTTTGTGCATCTTCTATGTTCGTCGCGGTCAATGGCAAAAGGCGCTTATCTTCAATCTAGGTGTTTCTGCGTGCTGCGCCGGCCCAAAGAGTGCCCGGCGGAAAACGACAACGCAGGCATGTCGCGTGCCACTGTCTACACCTGCACAGAAAATTGTGAGCAGATATCTCCTTCCGTTCGGCCGGAATTGAAAGAAGTTTGTGCATCTTCAATGTTGGTCGCGGTCAATAACAAAAAGACGCTTATCTTCAATCTAGGTGTTTCTGCGTGCTGCTCCGGCCCAAAGAGTGCCCGGCTGAAAACGACAACGCAGGCATGTCGGGTGCCACTGTCTGCACCTGCACAGAATGTTTTGAGCAGATATCTTCTTTCGTTCGGCCGGAATTGCAAGACGTTTGTGCATCTTCAACATTGGTCACGGTCAATGTCAAAAAGCCCTTATCTGCAATCTAGGTGTTTCTGCGTGATGCGCCGGCCCAAAGAGTGCCCGGCTGAAAACGACAACGCAGTCATGTCGGGTGCCACTGTCTGCACCAGCTCAGAAAGTTTTGAGCAGATATCTCCTTCCATTCGGCCGGAATTGCAAGAAGTTTGTGCATCTTCTCTGTTCGTCGCGGTCAATGGCAAAAGGCGCTTATCTTCAATCTAGGTGTTTCTGCGTGCTGCTCCGGCCCAAAGAGTGCCCGGCGGAAAGCGAAAACGCAGTCATGTCGGGTGCCACTGTCTACACTTGCACAGAAAGTTTTGAGCAGATATCTCCTTCCATTCGGCCGGGATTGCAAGAAGTTTGTGCATCTTCTATGTTCGTCGCGGTCAATGGCAAAAGGCGCTTATCTTCAATCTAGGTGTTTCTGCGTGCTGCGCCGGCCCAAAGAGTGCCCGGCGGAAAACGACAACGCAGGCATGTCGAGTGCCACTGTCTACACCTGCACAGAAAGTTTTGAGCAGATATCTCCTTCTATTCCGCCGGAATTGCAAGAAGTTTGTGCATCTTCTATGTTCGTCGCGGTCAATGGCAAAAGGCGCTTATCTTCAATCTAGGTGTTTCTGCGTGCTGCGCCGGCCCAAAGAGTGTCTGGCGGAAAACGACAACGCAGACATGTCGGGTGCCACTGTCTGCACCTGCACAGAAAGTTGTGAGCAGATATCTCCTTCCGTTCGGCCGGAATTGAAATAAGTTTGTGCATCTTCAATGTTGGTCGCGGTCAATGACAAAAAGGCGCTTATCTTCAATCTAGGTGTTTCTGCGTGCTGCTCCGGCCCAAAGAGTGCCCGGCTGAAAACGACAACGCAGGCATGTCGGGTGCCACTGTCTGCACCTGCACAGAAAGTTTTGAGCAGATATCTTCTTTCGTTCGGCCGGAATTGCAAGACGTTTGTGCATCTTCAATATTGGTCACGGTCAATGTCAAAAAGCCCTTATCTGCAATCTAAGTGTTTCTGCGTGCTGCGCCGGCCCAAAGAGTGCCCGGCTGAAAACGACAATGCAGGCATGTCGGGTGCCACTGTCTGCACCAGCACAGAAAGTTTTGAGCAGATATCTCCTTCCATTCGGCCGGAATTGCAAGAAGTTTGTGCATCTTCTATGTTCGTCGCGGTCAATAGCAATAGGCGCTTATCTTCAATCTAGGTGTTTCTGCGTGCTGCGCAAGCCCAAAGAGTGCCCGGCGGAAAACGACAACGCAGGCATGTCGGGTGCCACTGTCTACACCTGCACAGAAAATTGTGAGCAGATATCTCCTTCCGTTCGGCCGGAATTGAAAGAAGTTTGTGCATCTTTAATGTTGGTCGCGGTCAATGACAAAAAGACGCTTATCTTCAATCTAGGTGTTTTTGCGTGCTGCTCCGGCCCAAAGAGTGCCCGGCTGAAAACGACAACGCAGGCATGTCGGGTGCCACTGTCTGCACCTGCACAGAATGTTTTGAGCAGATATCTTCTTTCGTTCGGCCGGAATTGCAAGACGTTTGTGCATCTTCAATATTGGTCACGGTCAATGTCAAAAAGCCCTTATCTGCAATTTAGGTGTTTCGGCGTGCTGCGCCGGCCCAAAGAGTGCCCGGCTGAAAACGACAACGCAGGCATGTCGGGTGCCACTGTCTGCACCTGGACAGAAAGTTTTGAGCAGATATCTCCTTCCATTCGGCCGGAATTGCAAGAAGTTTGTGCATCTTCTCTGTTCGTCGCGGTCAATGGCAAAAGGCGCTTATCTTCAATCTAGGTGTTTCTGCGTGCTGCTCCGGCCCAAAGAGTGCCCGGCGGAAAACGACAACGCAGGCATGTCGAGTTCCACTGTCTACACCTGCACAGAAAGTTTTGAGCAGATATCTCCTTCTATTCCGCCGGAATTGCAAGAGGTTTGTGCATCTTCTATGTTCGTCGCGGTCAATGGCAAAAGGCGCTTATCTTCAATCTAGGTGTTTCTGCGTGCTGCGCCGGCCCAAAGAGTGCCCGGCGGAAAACGACAACGCAGGCATGTCGGGTGCCACTGTCTGCACCTGCACAGTAAGTTGTGAGCAGATATCTCCTTCCATTCGGCCGGAATTGCAAGACGTTTGTGCATCTTCAATATTGGTCACGGTCAATGTCAAAAAGCCCTTATCTGGAATCTAGGTGTTTCTGCGTGCTGCGCCGGCCCAAAGAGTGCCCGGCTGAAAACGACAACGCAGGCATGTCGGGTGCCACTGTCTGCACCAGCTCAGAAAGTTTTGAGCAGATATCTCCTTCCATTCGGCCGGAATTGCAAGAAGTTTGTGCATCTTCTATGTTCGTCGCGGTCAATGGCAAAAGGCGCTTATCTTCAATATAGGTGTTTCTGCGTGCTGCTCCGGCCCAAAGAGTGCCCGGCGGAAAACGACAACGCAGGCATGTCGGGTGCCACTGTCTGCACCTGCACAGAAAGTTGTGAGCAGATATCTCCTTCCATTCGGCCGGAATTGCAAGACGTTTGTGCATCTTCAATATTGGTCACGGTCAATGTCAAAAAGCCCTTATCTGCAATCTAGGTGTTTCTGCGTGCTGCGCCGGCCCAAAGAGTGCCCGGCTGAAAACGACAACGCAGGCATGTCGGGTGCCACTGTCTGCACCAGCTCAGAAAGTTTTGAGCAGATATCTCCTTCCATTCGGCCGGAATTACAAGAAGTTTGTGCATCTTCTATGTTCGTCGCGGTCAATGGCAAAAGGCGCTTATCTTTAATGTAGGTGTTTCTGCGTGCTGCGCCGGCCCAAAGAGTGCCCGGCGGAAAACGACAACGCAGGCATGTCGGGTGCCACTGTCTGCAACTGCACAGAAAGTTGTGAGCAGATATCTCCTTCCATTCGGCCGGAATTGCAAGACGTTTGTGCATCTTCCATATTGGTCACAGTCAATGTCAAAAAGCCCTTATCTGCAATCTAGGTGTTTCTGCGTACTGCGCCGGCCCAAAGAGTGCCCGGCTGAAAACGACAACGCAGGCATGTCGGGTGCCACTGTTTGCACCAGCTCAGAAAGTTTTGAGCAGATATCTCCTTCCATTCGGCCGGAATTGCAAGAAGTTTGTACATCTTCTATGTTCGTTGCGGTCAATGGCAAAAGGCGCTTATCTTCAATCTAGGTGTTTCTGCGTGCTGCTCCGGCCCAAAGAGTGCCCGGCGGAAAACGACAATGCAGGCATGTCGAGTGCCACTGTCTACACTTGCACAGAAAGTTTTGAGCAGATATCTCCTTCTATTCGGCCGGAATTGCAAGAAGTTTGTGCATCTTCTATGTTCGTCGCGGTCAATGGCAAAAGGCGCTTATCTTTAATCTAGGTGTTTCTGCGTGCTGCGCCGGCCCAAAGAGTGCCCGGCGGAAAACGACAACGCAGGCATGTCGGGTGCCACTGTCTGCACCTGCACAGAAAGTTGTGAGCAGATATCTCCTTCCGTTCGGCCGGAATTGAAATAAGTTTGTGCATCTTCAATGTTGGTCGCGGTCAATGACAAAAAGGCGCTTATCTTCAATCTAGGTGTTTCTGCGTGCTGCTCCGGCCCAAAGAGTGCCCGGCTGAAAACGACAACGCAGGCATGTCGGGTGCCACTGTCTGCACCTGCACAGAAAGTTTTGAGCAGATATCTTCTTTCATTCGGCCGGAATTGCAAGACGTTTGTGCATCTTCAATATTGGTCACGGTCAATGTCAAAAAGCCCTTATCTGCAATCTAGGTGTTTCTGCGTGCTGCGCCGGCCCAAAGAGTGCCCGGCTGAAAACGACAACGCAGGCATGTCGGGTGTCACTGTCTGCACCAGCTCAGAAAGTTTTGAGCAGATATCTCCTTCTATTCGGCCGGAATTGCAAGATGTTTGTGCATCTTCTATGTTCGTCGCGGTCAATGGCAAAAGGCGCTTATCTTCAATCTAGGTGTTTCTGCGTGCTGCTCCGGCCCAAAGAGTGCTCGGCGGAAAACGACAACGCAGGCATGTCGGGTGCCACTGTCTACACCTGCACAGAAAGTTTTGAGCAGATATCTCCTTCCATTCGGCCGGAATTGCAAGAAGTTTGTGCATCTTCTATGTTCGTCGCGGTCAATGGCAAAAGGCGCTTATCTTCAATCTAGGTGTTTCTGCGTGCTGCGCCGGCCCAAAGAGTGCCCGGCGGAAAACGACAACGCAGGCATGTCGGGTGCCACTGTCTGCACCTGCACAGAAAATTGTGAGCAGATATCTCCTTCCGTTCGGCCGGAATTGAAAGAAGTTTGTGCATCTTCAATGTTGGTCGCGGTCAATGACAAAAAGACGCTTATCTTCAATCTAGGTGTTTCTGCGTGCTGCTCCGGCCCAAAGAGTGCCCGGCTGAAAACGACAACGCAGGCATGTCGGGTGCCACTGTCTGCACCTGCACAGAATGTTTTGAGCAGATATCTTCTTTCGTTCGGCCGGAATTGCAAGACGTTTGTGCATCTTCAATATTGGTCACGGTCAATGTCAAAAAGCCCTTATCTGCAATCTAGGTGTTTCTGCGTGCTGCGCCGGCCCAAAGAGTGCCCGGCTGAAAACGACAACGCAGTCATGTCGGGTGCCACTGTCTGCACCAGCTCAGAAAGTTTTGAGCAGATATCTCCTTCCATTCGGCCGGAATTGCAAGAAGTTTGTGCATCTTCTATGTTCGTCGCGGTCAATGGCAAAAGGCGCTTATCTTCAATCTAGGTGTTTCTGCGTGCTGCGCCGGCCCAAAGAGTGCCCGGCGGAAAACGACAACGCAGGCATGTTGAGTGCCACTGTCTACACCTGCACAGAAAGTTTTGAGCAGATATCTCCTTCTATTCCGCCGGAATTGCAAGAAGTTTGTGCATCTTCTATGTTCGTCGCGGTCAATGGCAAAAGGCGCTTATCTTCAATCTAGGTGTTTCTGCGTGCTGCTCCGGCCCAAAGAGTGCTCGGCGGAAAACGACAACGCAGTCATGTCGGGTGCCACTGTCTACACCTGCACAGAAAGTTTTGAGCAGATATCTCCTTCCATTCGGCCGCCATTGCAAGAAGTTTGTGCATCTTCTATGTTCGTCGCGGTCAATGGCAAAAGGCGCTTATCTTCAATCTAGGTGTTTCTGCGTGCTGCGCCGGCCCAAAGAGTGCCCGGCGGAAAACGACAACGCAGGCATGTCGGGTGCCACTGTCTACACCTGCACAGAAAATTGTGAGCAGATATCTCCTTCCGTTCGGCCGGAATTGAAAGAAGTTTGTGCATCTTCAATGTTGGTCGCGGTCAATGACAAAAAGACGCTTATCTTCAATCTAGGTGTTTCTGCGTGCTGCTCCGGCCCAAAGAGTGCCCGGCTGAAAACGACAACGCAGGCATGTCGGGTGCCACTGTCTGCACCTGCACAGAATGTTTTGAGCAGATATCTTCTTTCGTTCGGCCGGAATTGCAAGACGTTTGTGCATCTTCAATATTGGTCACGGTCAATGTCAAAAAGCCCTTATCTGCAATCTAGGTGTTTCTGCGTGCTGCGCCGGCCCAAAGAGTGCCCGGCTGAAAACGACAACGCAGTCATGTCGGGTGCCACTGTCTGCACCAGCTCAGAAAGTTTTGAGCAGATATCTCCTTCCATTCGGCCGGAATTGCAAGAAGTTTGTGCATCTTCTATGTTCGTCGCGGTCAATGGCAAAAGGCGCTTATCTTCAATCTAGGTGTTTCTGCGTGCTGCGCCGGCCCAAAGAGTGCCCGGCGGAAAACGACAACGCAGGCATGTTGAGTGCCACTGTCTACACCTGCACAGAAAGTTTTGAGCAGATATCTCCTTCTATTCCGCCGGAATTGCAAGAAGTTTGTGCATCTTCTATGTTCGTCGCGGTCAATGGCAAAAGGCGCTTATCTTCAATCTAGGTGTTTCTGCGTGCTGCGCCGGCCCAAAGAGTGCCCGGCTGAAAACGACAACGCAGGCATGTCGGGTGCCACTGTCTGCACCTGCACAGAAAGTTGTGAGCAGATATCTCCTTCCGTTCGGCCGGAATTGAAATAAGTTTGTGCATCTTCAATGTTGGTCGCGGTCAATGACAAAAAGGCGCTTATCTTCAATCTAGGTGTTTCTGCGTGCTGCTCCGGCCCAAAGAGTGCCCGGCTGAAAACGACAACGCAGGCATGTCGGGTGCCACTGTCTGCACCTGCACAGAAAGTTTTGAGCAGATATCTTCTTTCGTTCGGCCGGAATTGCAAGACGTTTGTGCATCTTCAATATTGGTCACGATCAATGTCAAAAAGCCCTTATCTGCAATCTAGGTGTTTCTGCGTGCGGCGCCGGCCCAAAGAGTGCCCGGCTGAAAACGACAACGCAAGCATGTCGGGTGCCACTGTTTGCACCAGCTCAGAAAGTTTTGAGCAGATATCTCCTTCCATTCGGCCGGAATTGCAAGAAGTTTGTGCATCTTCTATGTTCGTCGCGGTCAATGGCAAAAGGCGCTTATCTTCAATATAGGTGTTTCTGCGTGCTGCTCCGGCCCAAAGAGTGCCCGGCGGAAAACGACAACGCAGGCATGTCGGGTGCCACTGTCTGCACCTGCACAGAAAGTTGTGAGCAGATATCTCCTTCCATTCGGCCGGAATTGCAAGACGTTTGTGCATCTTCAATATTGGTCACGGTCAATGTCAAAAAGCCCTTATCTGCAATCTAAGTGTTTCTGCGTGCTGCGCCGGCCCAAAGAGTGCCCGGCTGAAAACGACAACGCAGGCATGTCGGGTGCCACTGTCTGCACCAGCACAGAAAGTTTTGAGCAGATATCTCCTTCCATTCGGCCGGAATTGCAAGAAGTTTGTGCATCTTCTATGTTCGTCGCGGTCAATAGCAATAGGCGCTTATCTTCAATCTAGGTGTTTCTGCGTGCTGCGCAAGCCCAAAGAGTGCCCGGCGGAAAACGACAACGCAGGCATGTCGGGTGCCACTGTCTACACCTGCACAGAAAATTGTGAGCAGATATCTCCTTCCGTTCGGCCGGAATTGAAAGAAGTTTGTGCATCTTCAATGTTGGTCGCGGTCAATGACAAAAAGACGCTTATCTTCAATCTAGGTGTTTTTGCGTGCTGCTCCGGCCCAAAGAGTGCCCGGCTGAAAACGACAACGCAGGCATGTCGGGTGCCACTGTCTGCACCTGCACAGAATGTTTTGAGCAGATATCTTCTTTCGTTCGGCCGGAATTGCAAGACGTTTGTGCATCTTCAATATTGGTCACGGTCAATGTCAAAAAGCCCTTATCTGCAATTTAGGTGTTTCGGCGTGCTGCGCCGGCCCAAAGAGTGCCCGGCTGAAAACGACAACGCAGGCATGTCGGGTGCCACTGTCTGCACCTGGACAGAAAGTTTTGAGCAGATATCTCCTTCCATTCGGCCGGAATTGCAAGAAGTTTGTGCATCTTCTCTGTTCGTCGCGGTCAATGGCAAAAGGCGCTTATCTTCAATCTAGGTGTTTCTGCGTGCTGCTCCGGCCCAAAGAGTGCCCGGCGGAAAACGACAACGCAGGCATGTCGAGTTCCACTGTCTACACCTGCACAGAAAGTTTTGAGCAGATATCTCCTTCTATTCCGCCGGAATTGCAAGAAGTTTGTGCATCTTCTATGTTCGTCGCGGTCAATGGCAAAAGGCGCTTATCTTCAATCTAGGTGTTTCTGCGTGCTGCGCCGGCCCAAAGAGTGCCCGGCGGAAAACGACAACGCAGGCATGTCGGGTGCCACTGTCTGCACCTGCACAGTAAGTTGTGAGCAGATATCTCCTTCCATTCGGCCGGAATTGGAAGACGTTTGTGCATCTTCAATATTGGTCACGGTCAATGTCAAAAAGCCCTTATCTGGAATCTAGGTGTTTCTGCGTGCTGCGCCGGCCCAAAGAGTGCCCGGCTGAAAACGACAACGCAGGCATGTCGGGTGCCACTGTCTGCACCAGCTCAGAAAGTTTTGAGCAGATATCTCCTTCCATTCGGCCGGAATTGCAAGAAGTTTGTGCATCTTCTATGTTCGTCGCGGTCAATGGCAAAAGGCGCTTATCTTCAATATAGGTGTTTCTGCGTGCTGCTCCGGCCCAAAGAGTGCCCGGCGGAAAACGACAACGCAGGCATGTCGGGTGCCACTGTCTGCACCTGCACAGAAAGTTGTGAGCAGATATCTCCTTCCATTCGGCCGGAATTGCAAGACGTTTGTGCATCTTCAATATTGGTCACGGTCAATGTCAAAAAGCCCTTATCTGCAATCTAGGTGTTTCTGCGTGCTGCGCCGGCCCAAAGAGTGCCCGGCTGAAAACGACAACGCAGGCATGTCGGGTGCCACTGTCTGCACCAGCTCAGAAAGTTTTGAGCAGATATCTCCTTCCATTCGGCCGGAATTACAAGAAGTTTGTGCATCTTCTATGTTCGTCGCGGTCAATGGCAAAAGGCGCTTATCTTCAATGTAGGTGTTTCTGCGTGCTGCGCCGGCCCAAAGAGTGCCCGGCGGAAAACGACAACGCAGGCATGTCGGGTGCCACTGTCTGCAACTGCACAGAAAGTTGTGAGCAGATATCTCCTTCCATTCGGCCGGAATTGCAAGACGTTTGTGCATCTTCCATATTGGTCACAGTCAATGTCAAAAAGCCCTTATCTGCAATCTAGGTGTTTCTGCGTGCTGCGCCGGCCCAAAGAGTGCCCGGCTGAAAACGACAACGCAGGCATGTCGGGTGCCACTGTTTGCACCAGCTCAGAAAGTTTTGAGCAGATATCTCCTTCCATTCGGCCGGAATTGCAAGAAGTTTGTACATCTTCTATGTTCGTTGCGGTCAATGGCAAAAGGCGCTTATCTTCAATCTAGGTGTTTCTGCGTGCTGCTCCGGCCCAAAGAGTGCCCGGCGGAAAACGACAACGCAGGCATGTCGAGTGCCACTGTCTACACTTGCACAGAAAGTTTTGAGCAGATATCTCCTTCTATTCGGCCGGAATTGCAAGAAGTTTGTGCATCTTCTATGTTCGTCGCGGTCAATGGCAAAAGGCGCTTATCTTCAATCTAGGTGTTTCTGCGTGCTGCGCCGGCCCAAAGAGTGCCCGGCGGAAAACGACAACGCAGGCATGTCGGGTGCCACTGTCTGCACCTGCACAGAAAGTTTTGAGCAGATATCTTCTTTCGTTCGGCCGGAATTGCAAGACGTTTGTGCATCTTCAATATTGGTCACGATCAATGTCAAAAAGCCCTTATCTGCAATCTAGGTGTTTCTGCGTGCTGCGCCGGCCCAAAGAGTGCCCGGCTGAAAACGACAACGCAGGCATGTCGGGTGCCACTGTCTGCACCAGCTCAGAAAGTTTTGAGCAGATATCTCCTTCCATTCGGCCGGAATTGCAAGAAGTTTGTGCATCTTCTATGTTCGTCGCGGTCAATGGCAAAAGGCACTTATCTTCAATCTAGGTGTTTCTGCGTGCTGCGCCGGCCCAAAGAGTGCCCGGCGGAAAACGACAACGCAGGCATGTCGGGTGCCACTGTCTACACCTGCACAGAAAATTGTGAGCAGATATCTCCTTCCGTTCGGCCGGAATTGAAAGAAGTTTGTGCATCTTCAATGTTGGTCGCGGTCAATAACAAAAAGACGCTTATCTTCAATCTAGGTGTTTCTGCGTGCTGCTCCGGCCCAAAGAGTGCCCGGCTGAAAACGACAACGCAGGCATGTCGGGTGCCACTGTCTGCACCTGCACAGAATGTTTTGAGCAGATATCTTCTTTCGTTCGGCCGGAATTGCAAGACGTTTGTGCATCTTCAATATTGGTCACGGTCAATGTCAAAAAGCCCTTATCTGCAATCTAGGTGTTTCTGCGTGATGCGCCGGCCCAAAGAGTGCCCGGCTGAAAACGACAACGCAGTCATGTCGGGTGCCACTGTCTGCACCAGCTCAGAAAGTTTTGAGCAGATATCTCCTTCCATTCGGCCGGAATTGCAAGAAGTTTGTGCATCTTCTCTGTTCGTCGCGGTCAATGGCAAAAGGCGCTTATCTTCAATCTAGGTGTTTCTGCGTGCTGCTCCGGCCCAAAGAGTGCACGGCGGAAACCGTAAACGCAGGCATGTCGGGTGCCACTGTCTACACTTGCACAGAAAGTTTTGAGCAGATATCTCCTTCCATTCGGCCGGGATTGCAAGAAGTTTGTGCATCTTCTATGTTCGTCGCGGTCAATGGCAAAAGGCGCTTATCTTCAATCTAGGTGTTTCTGCGTGCTGCGCCGGCCCAAAGAGTTCCCGGCGGAAAACGACAACGCAGGCATGTCGAGTGCCACTGTCTACACCTGCACAGAAAGTTTTGAGCAGATATCTCCTTCTATTCCGCCGGAATTGCAAGAAGTTTGTGCATCTTCTATGTTCGTCGCGGTCAATGGCAAAAGGCGCTTATCTTCAATCTAGGTGTTTCTGCGTGCTGCGCCGGCCCAAAGAGTGCCTGGCGGAAAACGACAACGCAGACATGTCGGGTGCCACTGTCTGCACCTGCACAGAAAGTTGTGAGCAGATATCTCCTTCCGTTCGGCCGGAATTGAAATAAGTTTGTGCATCTTCAATGTTGGTCGCGGTCAATGACAAAAAGGCGCTTATCTTCAATCTAGGTGTTTCTGCGTGCTGCTCCGGCCCAAAGAGTGCCCGGCTGAAAACGACAACGCAGGCATGTCGGGTGCCACTGTCTGCACCTGCACAGAAAGTTTTGAGCAGATATCTTCTTTCGTTCGGCCGGAATTGCAAGACGTTTGTGCATCTTCAATATTGGTCACGGTCAATGTCAAAAAGCCCTTATCTGCAATCTAAGTGTTTCTGCGTGCTGCGCCGGCCCAAAGAGTGCCCGGCTGAAAACGACAACGCAGGCATGTCGGGTGCCACTGTCTGCACCAGCACAGAAAGTTTTGAGCAGATATCTCCTTCCATTCGGCCGGAATTGCAAGAAGTTTGTGCATCTTCTATGTTCGTCGCGGTCAATAGCAATAGGCGCTTATCTTCAATCTAGGTGTTTCTGCGTGCTGCGCAAGCCCAAAGAGTGCCCGGCGGAAAACGACAACGCAGGCATGTCGGGTGCAACTGTCTACACCTGCACAGAAAATTGTGAGCAGATATCTCCTTCCGTTCGGCCGGAATTGAAAGAAGTTTGTGCATCTTCAATGTTGGTCGCGGTCAATGACAAAAAGACGCTTATCTTCAATCTAGGTGTTTTTGCGTGCTGCTCCGGCCCAAAGAGTGCCCGGCTGAAAACGACAACGCAGGCATGTCGGGTGCCACTGTCTGCACCTGCACAGAATGTTTTGAGCAGATATCTTCTTTCGTTCGGCCGGAATTGCAAGACGTTTGTGCATCTTCAATATTGGTCACGGTCAATGTCAAAAAGCCCTTATCTGCAATTTAGGTGTTTCGGCGTGCTGCGCCGGCCCAAAGAGTGCCCGGCTGAAAACGACAACGCAGGCATGTCGGGTGCCACTGTCTGCACCTGGACAGAAAGTTTTGAGCAGATATCTCCTTCCATTCGGCCGGAATTGCAAGAAGTTTGTGCATCTTCTCTGTTCGTCGCGGTCAATGGCAAAAGGCGCTTATCTTCAATCTAGGTGTTTCTGCGTGCTGCTCCGGCCCAAAGAGTGCCCGGCGGAAAACGACAACGCAGGCATGTCGAGTTCCACTGTCTACACCTGCACAGAAAGTTTTGAGCAGATATCTCCTTCTATTCCGCCGGAATTGCAAGAAGTTTGTGCATCTTCTATGTTCGTCGCGGTCAATGGCAAAAGGCGCTTATCTTCAATCTAATGTGTTTCTGCGTGCTGCGCCGGCCCAAAGAGTGCCCGGCGGAAAACGACAACGCAGTCATGTCGGGTGCCACTGTCTGCACCTGCACAGTAAGTTGTGAGCAGATATCTCCTTCCATTCGGCCGGAATTGCAAGACGTTTGTGCATCTTCAATATTGGTCACGGTCAATGTCAAAAAGCCCTTATCTGGAATCTAGGTGTTTCTGCGTGCTGCGCCGGCCCAAAGAGTGCCCGGCTGAAAACGACAACGCAGGCATGTCGGGTGCCACTGTCTGCACCAGCTCAGAAAGTTTTGAGCAGATATCTCCTTCCATTCGGCCGGAATTGCAAGAAGTTTGTGCATCTTCTATGTTCGTCGCGGTCAATGGCAAAAGGCGCTTATCTTCAATATAGGTGTTTCTGCGTGCTGCTCCGGCCCAAACAGTGCCCGGCGGAAAACGACAACGCAGGCATGTCGGGTGCCACTGTCTGCACCTGCACAGAAAGTTGTGAGCAGATATCTCCTTCCATTCGGCCGGAATTGCAAGACGTTTGTGCATCTTCAATATTGGTCACGGTCAATGTCAAAAAGCCCTTATCTGCAATCTAGGTGTTTCTGCGTGCTGCGCCGGCCCAAAGAGTGCCCGGCTGAAAACGACAACGCAGGCATGTCGGGTGCCACTGTCTGCACCAGCTCAGAAAGTTTTGAGCAGATATCTCCTTCCATTCGGCCGGAATTACAAGAAGTTTGTGCATCTTCTATGTTCGTCGCGGTCAATGGCAAAAGGCGCTTATCTTCAATGTAGATGTTTCTGCGTGCTGCGCCGGCCCAAAGAGTGCCCGGCGGAAAACGACAACGCAGGCATGTCGGGTGCCACTGTCTGCAACTGCACAGAAAGTTGTGAGCAGATATCTCCTTCCATTCGGCCGGAATTGCAAGACGTTTGTGCATCTTCCATATTGGTCACAGTCAATGTCAAAAAGCCCTTATCTGCAATCTAGGTGTTTCTGCGTGCTGCGCCGGCCCAAAGAGTGCCCGGCTGAAAACGACAACGCAGGCATGTCGGGTGCCACTGTTTGCACCAGCTCAGAAAGTTTTGAGCAGATATCTCCTTCCATTCGGCCGGAATTGCAAGAAGTTTGTACATCTTCTATGTTCGTTGCGGTCAATGGCAAAAGGCGCTTATCTTCAATCTAGGTGTTTCTGCGTGCTGCTCCGGCCCAAAGAGTGCCCGGCGGAAAACGACAACGCAGGCATGTCGAGTGCCACTGTCTACACTTGCACAGAAAGTTTTGAGCAGATATCTCCTTCTATTCGGCCGGAATTGCAAGAAGTTTGTGCATCTTCTATGTTCGTCGCGGTCAATGGCAAAAGGCGCTTATCTTTAATCTAGGTGTTTCTGCGTGCTGCGCCGGCCCAAAGAGTGCCCGGCGGAAAACGACAACGCAGGCATGTCGGGTGCCACTGTCTGCACCTGCACAGAAAGTTGTGAGCAGATATCTCCTTCCGTTCGGCCGGAATTGAAATAAGTTTGTGCATCTTCAATGTTGGTCGCGGTCAATGACAAAAAGGCGCTTATCTTCAATCTAGGTGTTTCTGCGTGCTGCTCCGGCCCAAAGAGTGCCCGGCTGAAAACGACAACGCAGGCATGTCGGGTGCCACTGTTTGCACCTGCACAGAAAGTTTTGAGCAGATATCTTCTTTCATTCGGCCGGAATTGCAAGACGTTTGTGCATCTTCAATATTGGTCACGGTCAATGTCAAAAAGCCCTTATCTGCAATCTAGGTGTTTCTGCGTGCTGCGCCGGCCCAAAGAGTGCCCGGCTGAAAACGACAACGCAGGCATGTCGGGTGTCACTGTCTGCACCAGCTCAGAAAGTTTTGAGCAGATATCTCCTTCTATTCGGCCGGAATTGCAAGATGTTTGTGCATCTTCTATGTTCGTCGCGGTCAATGGCAAAAGGCGCTTATCTTCAATCTAGGTGTTTCTGCGTGCTGCTCCGGCCCAAAGAGTGCTCGGCGGAAAACGACAACGCAGGCATGTCGGGTGCCACTGTCTACACCTGCACAGAAAGTTTTGAGCAGATATCTCCTTCCATTCGGCCGGAATTGCAAGAAGTTTGTGCATCTTCTATGTTCGTCGCGGTCAATGGCAAAAGGCGCTTATCTTCAATCTAGGTGTTTCTGCGTGCTGCTCCGGCCCAAAGAGTGCACGGCGGAAACCGAAAACGCAGGCATGTCGGGTGCCACTGTCTACACTTGCACAGAAAGTTTTGAGCAGATATCTCCTTCCATTCGGCCGGGATTGCAAGAAGTTTGTGCATCTTCTATGTTCGTCGCGGTCAATGGCAAAAGGCGCTTATCTTCAATCTAGGTGTTTCTGCGTGCTGCGCCGGCCCAAAGAGTTCCCGGCGGAAAACGACAACGCAGGCATGTCGAGTGCCACTGTCTACACCTGCACAGAAAGTTTTGAGCAGATATCTCCTTCTATTCCGCCGGAATTGCAAGAAGTTTGTGCATCTTCTATGTTCGTCGCGGTCAATGGCAAAAGGCGCTTATCTTCAATCTAGGTGTTTCTGCGTGCTGCGCCGGCCCAAAGAGTGCCTGGCGGAAAACGACAACGCAGACATGTCGGGTGCCACTGTCTGCACCTGCACAGAAAGTTGTGAGCAGATATCTCCTTCCGTTCGGCCGGAATTGAAATAAGTTTGTGCATCTTCAATGTTGGTCGCGGTCAATGACAAAAAGGCGCTTATCTTCAATCTAGGTGTTTCTGCGTGCTGCTCCGGCCCAAAGAGTGCCCGGCTGAAAACGACAACGCAGGCATGTCGGGTGCCACTGTCTGCACCTGCACAGAAAGTTTTGAGCAGATATCTTCTTTCGTTCGGCCGGAATTGCAAGACGTTTGTGCATCTTCAATATTGGTCACGGTCAATGTCAAAAAGCCCTTATCTGCAATCTAAGTGTTTCTGCGTGCTGCGCCGGCCCAAAGAGTGCCCGGCTGAAAACGACAACGCAGGCATGTCGGGTGCCACTGTCTGCACCAGCACAGAAAGTTTTGAGCAGATATCTCCTTCCATTCGGCCGGAATTGCAAGAAGTTTGTGCATCTTCTATGTTCGTCGCGGTCAATAGCAATAGGCGCTTATCTTCAATCTAGGTGTTTCTGCGTGCTGCGCAAGCCCAAAGAGTGCCCGGCGGAAAACGACAACGCAGGCATGTCGGGTGCCACTGTCTACACCTGCACAGAAAATTGTGAGCAGATATCTCCTTCCGTTCGGCCGGAATTGAAAGAAGTTTGTGCATCTTCAATGTTGGTCGCGGTCAATGACAAAAAGACGCTTATCTTCAATCTAGGTGTTTTTGCGTGCTGCTCCGGCCCAAAGAGTGCCCGGCTGAAAACGACAACGCAGGCATGTCGGGTGCCACTGTCTGCACCTGCACAGAATGTTTTGAGCAGATATCTTCTTTCGTTCGGCCGGAATTGCAAGACGTTTGTGCATCTTCAATATTGGTCACGGTCAATGTCAAAAAGCCCTTATCTGCAATTTAGGTGTTTCGGCGTGCTGCGCCGGCCCAAAGAGTGCCCGGCTGAAAACGACAACGCAGGCATGTCGGGTGCCACTGTCTGCACCTGGACAGAAAGTTTTGAGCAGATATCTCCTTCCATTCGGCCGGAATTGCAAGAAGTTTGTGCATCTTCTCTGTTCGTCGCGGTCAATGGCAAAAGGCGCTTATCTTCAATCTAGGTGTTTCTGCGTGCTGCTCCGGCCCAAAGAGTGCCCGGCGGAAAACGACAACGCAGGCATGTCGAGTTCCACTGTCTACACCTGCACAGAAAGTTTTGAGCAGATATCTCCTTCTATTCCGCCGGAATTGCAAGAGGTTTGTGCATCTTCTATGTTCGTCGCGGTCAATGGCAAAAGGCGCTTATCTTCAATCTAGGTGTTTCTGCGTGCTGCGCCGGCCCAAAGAGTGCCCGGCGGAAAACGACAACGCAGGCATGTCGGGTGCCACTGTCTGCACCTGCACAGTAAGTTGTGAGCAGATATCTCCTTCCATTCGGCCGGAATTGCAAGACGTTTGTGCATCTTCAATATTGGTCACGGTCAATGTCAAAAAGCCCTTATCTGGAATCTAGGTGTTTCTGCGTGCTGCGCCGGCCCAAAGAGTGCCCGGCTGAAAACGACAACGCAGGCATGTCGGGTGCCACTGTCTGCACCAGCTCAGAAAGTTTTGAGCAGATATCTCCTTCCATTCGGCCGGAATTGCAAGAAGTTTGTGCATCTTCTATGTTCGTCGCGGTCAATGGCAAAAGGCGCTTATCTTCAATATAGGTGTTTCTGCGTGCTGCTCCGGCCCAAAGAGTGCCCGGCGGAAAACGACAACGCAGGCATGTCGGGTGCCACTGTCTGCACCTGCACAGAAAGTTGTGAGCAGATATCTCCTTCCATTCGGCCGGAATTGCAAGACGTTTGTGCATCTTCAATATTGGTCACGGTCAATGTCAAAAAGCCCTTATCTGCAATCTAGGTGTTTCTGCGTGCTGCGCCGGCCCAAAGAGTGCCCGGCTGAAAACGACAACGCAGGCATGTCGGGTGCCACTGTCTGCACCAGCTCAGAAAGTTTTGAGCAGATATCTCCTTCCATTCGGCCGGAATTACAAGAAGTTTGTGCATCTTCTATGTTCGTCGCGGTCAATGGCAAAAGGCGCTTATCTTTAATGTAGGTGTTTCTGCGTGCTGCGCCGGCCCAAAGAGTGCCCGGCGGAAAACGACAACGCAGGCATGTCGGGTGCCACTGTCTGCAACTGCACAGAAAGTTGTGAGCAGATATCTCCTTCCATTCGGCCGGAATTGCAAGACGTTTGTGCATCTTCCATATTGGTCACAGTCAATGTCAAAAAGCCCTTATCTGCAATCTAGGTGTTTCTGCGTACTGCGCCGGCCCAAAGAGTGCCCGGCTGAAAACGACAACGCAGGCATGTCGGGTGCCACTGTTTGCACCAGCTCAGAAAGTTTTGAGCAGATATCTCCTTCCATTCGGCCGGAATTGCAAGAAGTTTGTACATCTTCTATGTTCGTTGCGGTCAATGGCAAAAGGCGCTTATCTTCAATCTAGGTGTTTCTGCGTGCTGCTCCGGCCCAAAGAGTGCCCGGCGGAAAACGACAACGCAGGCATGTCGAGTGCCACTGTCTACACTTGCACAGAAAGTTTTGAGCAGATATCTCCTTCTATTCGGCCGGAATTGCAAGAAGTTTGTGCATCTTCTATGTTCGTCGCGGTCAATGGCAAAAGGCGCTTATCTTCAATCTAGGTGTTTCTGCGTGCTGCGCCGGCCCAAAGAGTGCCCGGCGGAAAACGACAACGCAGACATGTCGGGTGCCACTGTCTGCACCTGCACAGAAAGTTTTGAGCAGATATCTTCTTTCGTTCGGCCGGAATTGCAAGACGTTTGTGCATCTTCAATATTGGTCACGATCAATGTCAAAAAGCCCTTATCTGCAATCTAGGTGTTTCTGCGTGCTGCGCCGGCCCAAAGAGTGCCCGGCTGAAAACGACAACGCAGGCATGTCGGGTGCCACTGTCTGCACCAGCTCAGAAAGTTTTGAGCAGATATCTCCTTCCATTCGGCCGGAATTGCAAGAAGTTTGTGCATCTTCTATGTTCGTCGCGGTCAATGGCAAAAGGCACTTATCTTCAATCTAGGTGTTTCTGCGTGCTGCGCCGGCCCAAAGAGTGCCCGGCGGAAAACGACAACGCAGGCATGTCGGGTGCCACTGTCTACACCTGCACAGAAAATTGTGAGCAGATATCTCCTTCCGTTCGGCCGGAATTGAAAGAAGTTTGTGCATCTTCAATGTTGGTCGCGGTCAATAACAAAAAGACGCTTATCTTCAATCTAGGTGTTTCTGCGTGCTGCTCCGGCCCAAAGAGTGCCCGGCTGAAAACGACAACGCAGGCATGTCGGGTGCCACTGTCTGCACCTGCACAGAATGTTTTGAGCAGATATCTTCTTTCGTTCGGCCGGAATTGCAAGACGTTTGTGCATCTTCAATATTGGTCACGGTCAATGTCAAAAAGCCCTTATCTGCAATCTAGGTGTTTCTGCGTGATGCGCCGGCCCAAAGAGTGCCCGGCTGAAAACGACAACGCAGTCATGTCGGGTGCCACTGTCTGCACCAGCTCAGAAAGTTTTGAGCAGATATCTCCTTCCATTCGGCCGGAATTGCAAGAAGTTTGTGCATCTTCTCTGTTCGTCGCGGTCAATGGCAAAAGGCGCTTATCTTCAATCTAGGTGTTTCTGCGTGCTGCTCCGGCCCAAAGAGTGCACGGCGGAAACCGAAAACGCAGGCATGTCGGGTGCCACTGTCTACACTTGCACAGAAAGTTTTGAGCAGATATCTCCTTCCATTCGGCCGGGATTGCAAGAAGTTTGTGCATCTTCTATGTTCGTCGCGGTCAATGGCAAAAGGCGCTTATCTTCAATCTAGGTGTTTCTGCGTGCTGCGCCGGCCCAAAGAGTTCCCGGCGGAAAACGACAACGCAGGCATGTCGAGTGCCACTGTCTACACCTGCACAGAAAGTTTTGAGCAGATATCTCCTTCTATTCCGCCGGAATTGCAAGAAGTTTGTGCATCTTCTATGTTCGTCGCGGTCAATGGCAAAAGGCGCTTATCTTCAATCTAGGTGTTTCTGCGTGCTGCGCCGGCCCAAAGAGTGCCTGGCGGAAAACGACAACGCAGACATGTCGGGTGCCACTGTCTGCACCTGCACAGAAAGTTGTGAGCAGATATCTCCTTCCGTTCGGCCGGAATTGAAATAAGTTTGTGCATCTTCAATGTTGGTCGCGGTCAATGACAAAAAGGCGCTTATCTTCAATCTAGGTGTTTCTGCGTGCTGCTCCGGCCCAAAGAGTGCCCGGCTGAAAACGACAACGCAGGCATGTCGGGTGCCACTGTCTGCACCTGCACAGAAAGTTTTGAGCAGATATCTTCTTTCGTTCGGCCGGAATTGCAAGACGTTTGTGCATCTTCAATATTGGTCACGGTCAATGTCAAAAAGCCCTTATCTGCAATCTAAGTGTTTCTGCGTGCTGCGCCGGCCCAAAGAGTGCCCGGCTGAAAACGACAACGCAGGCATGTCGGGTGCCACTGTCTGCACCAGCACAGAAAGTTTTGAGCAGATATCTCCTTCCATTCGGCCGGAATTGCAAGAAGTTTGTGCATCTTCTATGTTCGTCGCGGTCAATAGCAATAGGCGCTTATCTTCAATCTAGGTGTTTCTGCGTGCTGCGCAAGCCCAAAGAGTGCCCGGCGGAAAACGACAACGCAGGCATGTCGGGTGCCACTGTCTACACCTGCACAGAAAATTGTGAGCAGATATCTCCTTCCGTTCGGCCGGAATTGAAAGAAGTTTGTGCATCTTCAATGTTGGTCGCGGTCAATGACAAAAAGACGCTTATCTTCAATCTAGGTGTTTTTGCGTGCTGCTCCGGCCCAAAGAGTGCCCGGCTGAAAACGACAACGCAGGCATGTCGGGTGCCACTGTCTGCACCTGCACAGAATGTTTTGAGCAGATATCTTCTTTCGTTCGGCCGGAATTGCAAGACGTTTGTGCATCTTCAATATTGGTCACGGTCAATGTCAAAAAGCCCTTATCTGCAATTTAGGTGTTTCGGCGTGCTGCGCCGGCCCAAAGAGTGCCCGGCTGAAAACGACAACGCAGGCATGTCGGGTGCCACTGTCTGCACCTGGACAGAAAGTTTTGAGCAGATATCTCCTTCCATTCGGCCGGAATTGCAAGAAGTTTGTGCATCTTCTCTGTTCGTCGCGGTCAATGGCAAAAGGCGCTTATCTTCAATCTAGGTGTTTCTGCGTGCTGCTCCGGCCCAAAGAGTGCCCGGCGGAAAACGACAACGCAGGCATGTCGAGTTCCACTGTCTACACCTGCACAGAAAGTTTTGAGCAGATATCTCCTTCTATTCCGCCGGAATTGCAAGAAGTTTGTGCATCTTCTATGTTCGTCGCGGTCAATGGCAAAAGGCGCTTATCTTCAATCTAGGTGTTTCTGCGTGCTGCGCCGGCCCAAAGAGTGCCCGGCGGAAAACGACAACGCAGGCATGTCGGGTGCCACTGTCTGCACCTGCACAGTAAGTTGTGAGCAGATATCTCCTTCCATTCGGCCGGAATTGGAAGACGTTTGTGCATCTTCAATATTGGTCACGGTCAATGTCAAAAAGCCCTTATCTGGAATCTAGGTGTTTCTGCGTGCTGCGCCGGCCCAAAGAGTGCCCGGCTGAAAACGACAACGCAGGCATGTCGGGTGCCACTGTCTGCACCAGCTCAGAAAGTTTTGAGCAGATATCTCCTTCCATTCGGCCGGAATTGCAAGAAGTTTGTGCATCTTCTATGTTCGTCGCGGTCAATGGCAAAAGGCGCTTATCTTCAATATAGGTGTTTCTGCGTGCTGCTCCGGCCCAAAGAGTGCCCGGCGGAAAACGACAACGCAGGCATGTCGGGTGCCACTGTCTGCACCTGCACAGAAAGTTGTGAGCAGATATCTCCTTCCATTCGGCCGGAATTGCAAGACGTTTGTGCATCTTCAATATTGGTCACGGTCAATGTCAAAAAGCCCTTATCTGCAATCTAGGTGTTTCTGCGTGCTGCGCCGGCCCAAAGAGTGCCCGGCTGAAAACGACAACGCAGGCATGTCGGGTGCCACTGTCTGCACCAGCTCAGAAAGTTTTGAGCAGATATCTCCTTCCATTCGGCCGGAATTACAAGAAGTTTGTGCATCTTCTATGTTCGTCGCGGTCAATGGCAAAAGGCGCTTATCTTCAATGTAGGTGTTTCTGCGTGCTGCGCCGGCCCAAAGAGTGCCCGGCGGAAAACGACAACGCAGGCATGTCGGGTGCCACTGTCTGCAACTGCACAGAAAGTTGTGAGCAGATATCTCCTTCCATTCGGCCGGAATTGCAAGACGTTTGTGCATCTTCCATATTGGTCACAGTCAATGTCAAAAAGCCCTTATCTGCAATCTAGGTGTTTCTGCGTGCTGCGCCGGCCCAAAGAGTGCCCGGCTGAAAACGACAACGCAGGCATGTCGGGTGCCACTGTTTGCACCAGCTCAGAAAGTTTTGAGCAGATATCTCCTTCCATTCGGCCGGAATTGCAAGAAGTTTGTACATCTTCTATGTTCGTTGCGGTCAATGGCAAAAGGCGCTTATCTTCAATCTAGGTGTTTCTGCGTGCTGCTCCGGCCCAAAGAGTGCCCGGCGGAAAACGACAACGCAGGCATGTCGAGTGCCACTGTCTACACTTGCACAGAAAGTTTTGAGCAGATATCTCCTTCTATTCGGCCGGAATTGCAAGAAGTTTGTGCATCTTCTATGTTCGTCGCGGTCAATGGCAAAAGGCGCTTATCTTCAATCTAGGTGTTTCTGCGTGCTGCGCCGGCCCAAAGAGTGCCCGGCGGAAAACGACAACGCAGGCATGTCGGGTGCCACTGTCTGCACCTGCACAGAAAGTTTTGAGCAGATATCTTCTTTCGTTCGGCCGGAATTGCAAGACGTTTGTGCATCTTCAATATTGGTCACGATCAATGTCAAAAAGCCCTTATCTGCAATCTAGGTGTTTCTGCGTGCTGCGCCGGCCCAAAGAGTGCCCGGCTGAAAACGACAACGCAGGCATGTCGGGTGCCACTGTCTGCACCAGCTCAGAAAGTTTTGAGCAGATATCTCCTTCCATTCGGCCGGAATTGCAAGAAGTTTGTGCATCTTCTATGTTCGTCGCGGTCAATGGCAAAAGGCACTTATCTTCAATCTAGGTGTTTCTGCGTGCTGCGCCGGCCCAAAGAGTGCCCGGCGGAAAACGACAACGCAGGCATGTCGGGTGCCACTGTCTACACCTGCACAGAAAATTGTGAGCAGATATCTCCTTCCGTTCGGCCGGAATTGAAAGAAGTTTGTGCATCTTCAATGTTGGTCGCGGTCAATAACAAAAAGACGCTTATCTTCAATCTAGGTGTTTCTGCGTGCTGCTCCGGCCCAAAGAGTGCCCGGCTGAAAACGACAACGCAGGCATGTCGGGTGCCACTGTCTGCACCTGCACAGAATGTTTTGAGCAGATATCTTCTTTCGTTCGGCCGGAATTGCAAGACGTTTGTGCATCTTCAATATTGGTCACGGTCAATGTCAAAAAGCCCTTATCTGCAATCTAGGTGTTTCTGCGTGATGCGCCGGCCCAAAGAGTGCCCGGCTGAAAACGACAACGCAGTCATGTCGGGTGCCACTGTCTGCACCAGCTCAGAAAGTTTTGAGCAGATATCTCCTTCCATTCGGCCGGAATTGCAAGAAGTTTGTGCATCTTCTCTGTTCGTCGCGGTCAATGGCAAAAGGCGCTTATCTTCAATCTAGGTGTTTCTGCGTGCTGCTCCGGCCCAAAGAGTGCACGGCGGAAACCGAAAACGCAGGCATGTCGGGTGCCACTGTCTACACTTGCACAGAAAGTTTTGAGCAGATATCTCCTTCCATTCGGCCGGGATTGCAAGAAGTTTGTGCATCTTCTATGTTCGTCGCGGTCAATGGCAAAAGGCGCTTATCTTCAATCTAGGTGTTTCTGCGTGCTGCGCCGGCCCAAAGAGTTCCCGGCGGAAAACGACAACGCAGGCATGTCGAGTGCCACTGTCTACACCTGCACAGAAAGTTTTGAGCAGATATCTCCTTCTATTCCGCCGGAATTGCAAGAAGTTTGTGCATCTTCTATGTTCGTCGCGGTCAATGGCAAAAGGCGCTTATCTTCAATCTAGGTGTTTCTGCGTGCTGCGCCGGCCCAAAGAGTGCCTGGCGGAAAACGACAACGCAGACATGTCGGGTGCCACTGTCTGCACCTGCACAGAAAGTTGTGAGCAGATATCTCCTTCCGTTCGGCCGGAATTGAAATAAGTTTGTGCATCTTCAATGTTGGTCGCGGTCAATGACAAAAAGGCGCTTATCTTCAATCTAGGTGTTTCTGCGTGCTGCTCCGGCCCAAAGAGTGCCCGGCTGAAAACGACAACGCAGGCATGTCGGGTGCCACTGTCTGCACCTGCACAGAAAGTTTTGAGCAGATATCTTCTTTCGTTCGGCCGGAATTGCAAGACGTTTGTGCATCTTCAATATTGGTCACGGTCAATGTCAAAAAGCCCTTATCTGCAATCTAAGTGTTTCTGCGTGCTGCGCCGGCCCAAAGAGTGCCCGGCTGAAAACGACAACGCAGGCATGTCGGGTGCCACTGTCTGCACCAGCACAGAAAGTTTTGAGCAGATATCTCCTTCCATTCGGCCGGAATTGCAAGAAGTTTGTGCATCTTCTATGTTCGTCGCGGTCAATAGCAATAGGCGCTTATCTTCAATCTAGGTGTTTCTGCGTGCTGCGCAAGCCCAAAGAGTGCCCGGCGGAAAACGACAACGCAGGCATGTCGGGTGCAACTGTCTACACCTGCACAGAAAATTGTGAGCAGATATCTCCTTCCGTTCGGCCGGAATTGAAAGAAGTTTGTGCATCTTCAATGTTGGTCGCGGTCAATGACAAAAAGACGCTTATCTTCAATCTAGGTGTTTTTGCGTGCTGCTCCGGCCCAAAGAGTGCCCGGCTGAAAACGACAACGCAGGCATGTCGGGTGCCACTGTCTGCACCTGCACAGAATGTTTTGAGCAGATATCTTCTTTCGTTCGGCCGGAATTGCAAGACGTTTGTGCATCTTCAATATTGGTCACGGTCAATGTCAAAAAGCCCTTATCTGCAATTTAGGTGTTTCGGCGTGCTGCGCCGGCCCAAAGAGTGCCCGGCTGAAAACGACAACGCAGGCATGTCGGGTGCCACTGTCTGCACCTGGACAGAAAGTTTTGAGCAGATATCTCCTTCCATTCGGCCGGAATTGCAAGAAGTTTGTGCATCTTCTCTGTTCGTCGCGGTCAATGGCAAAAGGCGCTTATCTTCAATCTAGGTGTTTCTGCGTGCTGCTCCGGCCCAAAGAGTGCCCGGCGGAAAACGACAACGCAGGCATGTCGAGTTCCACTGTCTACACCTGCACAGAAAGTTTTGAGCAGATATCTCCTTCTATTCCGCCGGAATTGCAAGAAGTTTGTGCATCTTCTATGTTCGTCGCGGTCAATGGCAAAAGGCGCTTATCTTCAATCTAATGTGTTTCTGCGTGCTGCGCCGGCCCAAAGAGTGCCCGGCGGAAAACGACAACGCAGTCATGTCGGGTGCCACTGTCTGCACCTGCACAGTAAGTTGTGAGCAGATATCTCCTTCCATTCGGCCGGAATTGCAAGACGTTTGTGCATCTTCAATATTGGTCACGGTCAATGTCAAAAAGCCCTTATCTGGAATCTAGGTGTTTCTGCGTGCTGCGCCGGCCCAAAGAGTGCCCGGCTGAAAACGACAACGCAGGCATGTCGGGTGCCACTGTCTGCACCAGCTCAGAAAGTTTTGAGCAGATATCTCCTTCCATTCGGCCGGAATTGCAAGAAGTTTGTGCATCTTCTATGTTCGTCGCGGTCAATGGCAAAAGGCGCTTATCTTCAATATAGGTGTTTCTGCGTGCTGCTCCGGCCCAAACAGTGCCCGGCGGAAAACGACAACGCAGGCATGTCGGGTGCCACTGTCTGCACCTGCACAGAAAGTTGTGAGCAGATATCTCCTTCCATTCGGCCGGAATTGCAAGACGTTTGTGCATCTTCAATATTGGTCACGGTCAATGTCAAAAAGCCCTTATCTGCAATCTAGGTGTTTCTGCGTGCTGCGCCGGCCCAAAGAGTGCCCGGCTGAAAACGACAACGCAGGCATGTCGGGTGCCACTGTCTGCACCAGCTCAGAAAGTTTTGAGCAGATATCTCCTTCCATTCGGCCGGAATTACAAGAAGTTTGTGCATCTTCTATGTTCGTCGCGGTCAATGGCAAAAGGCGCTTATCTTCAATGTAGATGTTTCTGCGTGCTGCGCCGGCCCAAAGAGTGCCCGGCGGAAAACGACAACGCAGGCATGTCGGGTGCCACTGTCTGCAACTGCACAGAAAGTTGTGAGCAGATATCTCCTTCCATTCGGCCGGAATTGCAAGACGTTTGTGCATCTTCCATATTGGTCACAGTCAATGTCAAAAAGCCCTTATCTGCAATCTAGGTGTTTCTGCGTGCTGCGCCGGCCCAAAGAGTGCCCGGCTGAAAACGACAACGCAGGCATGTCGGGTGCCACTGTTTGCACCAGCTCAGAAAGTTTTGAGCAGATATCTCCTTCCATTCGGCCGGAATTGCAAGAAGTTTGTACATCTTCTATGTTCGTTGCGGTCAATGGCAAAAGGCGCTTATCTTCAATCTAGGTGTTTCTGCGTGCTGCTCCGGCCCAAAGAGTGCCCGGCGGAAAACGACAACGCAGGCATGTCGAGTGCCACTGTCTACACTTGCACAGAAAGTTTTGAGCAGATATCTCCTTCTATTCGGCCGGAATTGCAAGAAGTTTGTGCATCTTCTATGTTCGTCGCGGTCAATGGCAAAAGGCGCTTATCTTTAATCTAGGTGTTTCTGCGTGCTGCGCCGGCCCAAAGAGTGCCCGGCGGAAAACGACAACGCAGGCATGTCGGGTGCCACTGTCTGCACCTGCACAGAAAGTTGTGAGCAGATATCTCCTTCCGTTCGGCCGGAATTGAAATAAGTTTGTGCATCTTCAATGTTGGTCGCGGTCAATGACAAAAAGGCGCTTATCTTCAATCTAGGTGTTTCTGCGTGCTGCTCCGGCCCAAAGAGTGCCCGGCTGAAAACGACAACGCAGGCATGTCGGGTGCCACTGTTTGCACCTGCACAGAAAGTTTTGAGCAGATATCTTCTTTCATTCGGCCGGAATTGCAAGACGTTTGTGCATCTTCAATATTGGTCACGGTCAATGTCAAAAAGCCCTTATCTGCAATCTAGGTGTTTCTGCGTGCTGCGCCGGCCCAAAGAGTGCCCGGCTGAAAACGACAACGCAGGCATGTCGGGTGTCACTGTCTGCACCAGCTCAGAAAGTTTTGAGCAGATATCTCCTTCTATTCGGCCGGAATTGCAAGATGTTTGTGCATCTTCTATGTTCGTCGCGGTCAATGGCAAAAGGCGCTTATCTTCAATCTAGGTGTTTCTGCGTGCTGCTCCGGCCCAAAGAGTGCTCGGCGGAAAACGACAACGCAGGCATGTCGGGTGCCACTGTCTACACCTGCACAGAAAGTTTTGAGCAGATATCTCCTTCCATTCGGCCGGAATTGCAAGAAGTTTGTGCATCTTCTATGTTCGTCGCGGTCAATGGCAAAAGGCGCTTATCTTCAATCTAGGTGTTTCTGCGTGCTGCTCCGGCCCAAAGAGTGCACGGCGGAAACCGAAAACGCAGGCATGTCGGGTGCCACTGTCTACACTTGCACAGAAAGTTT